>NW_004797570.1:349987-362768 GCF_000002075.1 Aplysia californica | reverse complement strand
GGGGGGGGTCGGGGTCAAATGAAGAATATGTAACCTACTTGTACATGTGTGGAATACTTCTGAAATATACAGTGGTAGCAAACTCCACCTTCTCCTCCGAGAAGAGATAGTAAAAAAGAAAAACCAACAACAACCAAGTTCCAGAAAAGATATTGAATCGAAGACTTTCTAACGCTCTATAGCCCCATACGTTTGTTTACAGTAGTGTTACCATCTTCTGATTTAAAACAAAATTAACTAGAAACCAAGCCTTTATACGCTCAAATACGTGGCTGTCTTTGTTCAAACCTGTTGGGTCAATGAGAATCGAAATAGAATGTTGAACGTAATTAATACCCTCATCAGCCTGACAAGACCAGTAATTGAACGTTGAGTGCGCTAGATGTTATTACATAAGTGTTGAGATATTCTTCTTCTGTTTGCTAGCAAGTTATTAGGAAGAAAGCGATGATGCGCTAGAGATGAAGTCTGAGTGGGGGATGCGGTGAAAATACTTTTTTAATGATCGAAACCATAAAACATTAAAATATCTGATTCTAACGCAAGGTAATCGTTAAATACATACAAGAAAAGTTAAGCTCTCCACATTTTCGATTTCTGTAATATCAGTTAAGTGGTGTTTGAGTTCGAATTATCATTTGTTTAAATAGCGATTAACTTACATTTTAGTAGACGTTTACACAGTCATTCCGTCGACATCAGTAATTAATATTTCGAGACTCTCTCATAATAATATTATAAAGATGTTTGATCTCAGTTCTGAATTGGTCGTACAGCCCCCTCGTCAAACATAGCCGCTGTGATTACATGATTCCCTGAGTGAGAGGAAATGCCACGCGTATCTAATAATAATTTAAAATGAGTTGCACGGCTTCGTCAGAGCTCGTACTGAGACAGGTAAATGAGGTACGTGGTGAGACACTTGTTCTTAGACAGCTGGAAAGGTGGAACATTAAAACAATCATAAACGATTAACAGACATTTAACTACCTTCATCAGAGCTGTTACAGCAGAACAACTAGAATTTAATGTTGTATTTGAAAATCCAACAATATAATTCAGACGGTTCTGTCTCTTAACACACATAATATATCATCATCTTATTATTAAAACATTAATATAATTTTTAAAATAGTAAACGTTTTACGGCACTTGCAACACAATTAGGTCACATAAGTGCCAAAGATTAGAGGTGTCACAAGAGCTAGAGTGACAAGTATAAAAAAAGGAGGAGAGATAAAGACGAAAGTTGTTTGAGAAAGGGAGAAAACCACACCGGAGCACCCGCCAACCATCCACATAATTATCTTCAGTAACAATCAATCAGTTGTTGAGAAAATGATATAATGTACGAAGACATTATATAAATAGATGCTGATAATGGGAATTATTCTGTCAATACATACCCAAGATTAGTTGTCGGTCTTGGTACTCGTACATGATACTACAACGGTGTTTATAATGCGCTACATCTTCAACACGACAAGTAACATTAATTAATGTCCTACGTTTATGACGGGTGAGGCTCACTATAATGCCAAAGCATTTCCGAAAATGCCGGGCACCGTGAGTAACCCAACAGGGGCCAGATTGTTACTACGCTCTCTGCTTTGGGGGGTGGGGGGGGGGGGGGGGGGCTTTGTGTCTCGTCAGGTGTTGTATAAAATATGCCTTCACTGCAATGCTTTTCTCTGAGGGCAGACACAGCTTTCGGTTTACGCTGGAAAGGTCTAGTACATTGCTTATTATACAATAAATGTCTTAAAATGTTTTGTTATCTCTTTGAAATTAAGAACACTACTGAACAGTTACCTAATAAGCAGGAACAAATTCAAAAAGATTAAAACCATAGATTTGAGGAAAATTCAATTACTGTACCCCCCCCCCCCCCCCCTTTCATGTTTTAAAAAAGTTTACGCTTTTGAAGAAATTTTAATCGTCAAAAGCGCGTGTGTGGCTTAATTGTAGTTGTACTTTGCAGGGGTTTTCTTGGTGCAAACGTCGTCAAGGAACAATTTCGCGCCATCTAGGCTTACTTCAACCTCTGTTATACTCATTTCGCAGGTTAAAGACCTTGTTCAATATGTAGTGATGAAAAAAAAAAAGTTTAAATCGATAATTTAGCACCGATCCGACTTTTTTCAAGCGCGGATCGAAAGCGCCGTCCTCCGTACATATTATGACATCATGTTGGGCGCACACAGAGAGTGGAGACTCATCATTGTGGCATTGCGCAGTAGTTCAAATAAGTCCTTCAGATACACCTTTAGACGTTTCTGAGTACCTCACTTTACTCAAAAGAATGTTGGAAGTCTGAGCTGCCTTTTTCCTTGTTTAACCATGCAACACCCCCCACCCAAACCACCACACACACATAGATGTAGATGCAGAGTTCTCAGATCCCAAAACTGGCACACAGACTTTTCCTGGCACACAAAAAGTTCACACGTTGGAAATGAGTTGATCACTTTTTTTAATATTCAGAACAATTTCTGCAACACAAAAAAAACCCAATAGAAAACTGAAAAGACATTGCTGCTGACCAGAATAGAGATAAAAATGTAGACCAGGTGGTACATGTTCATTACTATCAGTTCAAGTCTTAAGTTTAAATATTGTTCACTGTATACCAAGACATGGATCTGCATTCGAGTGGTACATAATGCTCATAATCTTTTCCCTTGAATAATCCCTGAACATGGGTGATGTTTGTGCAGCAGTGAAAATGTAAAAATTATAAAATATAAGAATGCATTTCATATAAATTTCATGTTCATCGTGTGGTTATAGTAATATCATTGGGTTACAGTTTGAGGTAATCTATTGGCAAGACATGATTTAACAGCAGTTTCTCAGTCTCTCATGTCTACAAGTGCCCAAATATCAAAATTTTGATCAAATCTCCAGGCACTCCAATAGCTAATGTAGCAGAAGCCCCTCTTACTAAAAATCTTTGGTCCCTCAACACACAGGAATATGAGATAGAATGCACACACACATACACAAACACACAGAGATACATTACACACGATGTATACACACACTGACATGAGAGACAAGTAACTTCTGGAAAGCCCACACATTTGCAGACTTTTCCGAGTGAAGCGGATGTAGCCTACTGGTAGTGTGAATGTGAGTGTATGAGCGCAAATGTGAATATAATTACGCGTGATTTTGTGCACATAAGGAGTGAAAGGGTATGTTTATGTGTGGCATTTTTGTGTAGATGTCATTGTGCATGCATAGATGTCTGCTTGTGTACATGTAAGAAAAGCACATTGTACAGACAGGCTAAAAATGGCTGTCTGGATAATAATCTCTCTCTCTCTCTCTCTCTTTCTCTCTCTCTCTCTCATTACCTCCAACCTAATCAAAGACATTTTTTTAAAATCTTTGACTTGCAGGACCTAAGACTGAACTGAACTATTATCATTGACCTATGCTCTGCTTTCAACAGATATAGGAGGTCGTCACACTACTGGTACAAGGAATAAGACTGAAGGAAAGGCTGCATTTGGAAAGGCCTCAAGCTCATCTGATTTATCTAACTCAAAGAGACATAATTGAATGTAGAAATGTCTACTGTTTTTGTAGGTGCTACTGGTAAAGAATAAATGCAAACACAAGCAATCTCTAAAGTGTTTGAAACTGTCAACCAATGACAATACATTCATTGAGGTCACAGGAGAAAAATAAGGTCATGTGTTCTTCCAAAAATAGTACAACTTAATTCGGACCCGATCCTGTCAGTCAAACTAGCACCAGAGAACAGAACTGAAATATGTGAACTTGACCACAAGGATTGTACAGAGTAAAAAAAACAAACCCAAAGGAAGACAGGTAAATAATATCAGAGAAATCTAAAACACAAAGATGTTTGAGAATATTGCAAAAGCTGCCACAACATAAGGTTCAAACATCCACTGAGTATTCTAGAACATTAATAGTACTCCAGCAAAAAACCTGCTTTAACACTGTAAGAACAAAGTACCATTGCTTGCAAAGGAGATCATAAATCTTTAAAAATCTTGTTCAGCATGCAAAATGTCAAGAAACCATAAACCAGTATACTATACAATAAAGAGGGAATCGCGATGTAAAGTCAAATAATAGGATCTAAGCATAATTATAAGAAAGACAGTACTGACTGTACTGTATGCATATATTATATTATACATATTAATGAATATGTTTCCTCTTAAGCTACAATTACCACACTGGAAGGCAAATCATACGAAACACTATGACATAATTCATGTCCAAACTGGTGCATGCATTGTGTCTGTACCAGACATAACAACAAAGCCCTATACCCAGTACTGGTTGTATATACTCTAACCATATTCACAATATCAGATGATCTATTTCAGCATAGCTTCTCTATACTCAAACACACAAACCATGACTTTTATGAAATGGAGATCTACCAGTGTATATGATTATGATCAAACTCAAGCACACTTCACAAAGAGATCTTTTGATGAAAGTATAGTATAACTGACCATAAAAACTCTAACGAACAAATTATCAAAATCTGCTAATGTACAGTCCAGCACTCACATGACGTGATTCGCAGGCCATGGAAATTTTTTCTTTATCATGAATTTCACAATGTATATATTTCGAATTAAAAAAATATACATGTATAAGAAAAGATTCAGGACTTGAAAATCTGTTTGCTATGAGCGTGCTAGACTGTACATTGGATCAAATTCAAGCCCTCTTCACCCTTGGTAAGCTCAGTAATATCTGTCATGTCTTTTGAGATACTACAGTGCATCTATCATGTCTCTGAGCGGCTGCACCTTTCGTGTAATAATTCTTCCATCACTCTCAGGGCCTGAAAGACAAAGGTAAGTACATTTGTTAACACAGAAAATTCACAGAACAAATTCAATTTAAACAAACAAAAAAGTTTTTAAATTTCAAAATAAGAACTACATATTCTTATCATTTTCAAAGTCCTTGAACCCTCTGTTGAGAATGTGAGAAGATATTCAGCTGATAGCCTGCAGGGACAAAAGACAAGCTCTGGGCAAAAGCAAAATCTAAGACCGATTGCCGCCATCATGATCATCACAAGAACAGGACTCCAAACCTGATACAGCCAAATATTTTCCATTACAAACGAGGAAAAACAAACACAAGAAGACTATAAGAAATGAAAAAATAATGACAGGGATACACTTTGCTCTCCTACTAGAGAACAACAGCTAAAATTTGGAATTCAATAGATAAGAACCTTAGACTTCTGCATGCCTTTGTTGAACTCTTTAATGAAAGCTGGCACAGCGGTTGGCGAGACTCCCAGTAAAGAATCTCGCACGAAGCACAGGAAAAGACAAATGTAAAGCCGCACAGCATAATCTGTCTGTACAATCTCTGGACTTCAATCAGTCTTTTCATTCCTCCTAATGCCAGACACAAAAAATCTGACAAAACCATCAACAGGGCCCATACATTGAGAATTTTACACACATAAAAAAACAATCTTCACCTTCTGAGCTCCCACATGAAGGAACTTGCCAGCAAACATTTCTAGAACTTTACCCAGTGGACCCAGAAAGCGGATGTTGATATATCCATGTTGTTCAAACTGGGTCCTGCAAACAGAAAAACAGTAGGCCCATTACATTACTAAGAGCGTAGCTGGTTTGGCTGAGCTGGGAGTTCACCAGTCAATATCTGCTGACTGAAGATGTGTCAATACTTTAGGACTATTTCAGTCCACATTGTTGACATATTAACAACCTCACTACAGTCAGAACATGTCAGTGTTCTCTTTTTTCTTCAGCCTTTGGCTCCCTGTGTGGGGCATAGGGAGTCATTAAACTCCCGCCAGTCACTGGAGCCCTGGGCACATTTCTCTGGCTACCTCCAGGAATGTCAGGTCCTCTTTGCCCATGCATCAAGAACATGGCATTACCTGTTTCTTTGGATTTGCTCTTTTCTTTTTTCTGAAAGGGTTTAAAGTAGGGCCAATCCATCTCCATCTTAGGGTTTTATATTAGGCAGGCTGTTGCTAAATTTGCAGATGGGGGGGGGGGGGGGCGCAATACGGATAAATACACACACAACCCCCCCCCCCCCCCCCACCAGATTGGGAGACAGACAGAGATTCAGGGAGAGAGAAACACAAAAACACCATGAGCTGCAGACAGAGAAAACAGAGTAAAACAGACTGACAAACTTCCAGCGAAAAATTGAGAGACAGAAAAACAAAAAAAGAAAGAAACACAAAAAAGAGAGTCTGGGTGACAAAGAGAGAAATATGGAGACGAGAGAGAGTGAGCGGGTGAGAGAGAGAGAGAGAGAGAGTGAGCGAGAGAGAGAGAGAGAGAGAGAGAGAGAGAGAGAGAGAGAGAGAGAGAGAGAGAGAGAGAGAGAGAGAGAGAAAAAGAAAGAGAGACAGACAGATAGAGAGACAGACCACAATGAAAGCAAGCATTCGGAGAGCAAAAGTTCACTTCGGATCACAAGACAATTGGCAGTAGAGGTGAAACAGGCAAGGGTTAAGCTGTACCAGTGCGGATTGTCCACTGCTTTCGCAAATCTGGACTCCTCAAACATGTCAGCGTACTTGGACCATGTGACATTGCGAGATTTAATGTCCATCTGTCCACTATCCAGGTCCAGCCATGCTTGCTCCTCCAGAACCACCTGTTCTTCATTCAGGATCTTCATCTAGAGATATTATATTGATGTAGATATCACTTAAGTTGATAGCATTCAAATAAGAAATGACCTCAGTCATTCATATCAAATATGATGTTAGTTGGTGACATAGGGACATATGATATCAGACATGACCTTAGTCAGTGACATTATATTCACATCTGATACGACCTTAAACAGAGACATATTGATGTTAGATATGACATAAGTTAGTGACATCCAATGTATAGACATTAAATGAGAACTTAGAAACGTCATATCATGCATTTGATCCATTTTGTCCAAAATATTTGTGGGTTTTATTTTTGTCTCCTGCCCTGATTATGGTGTCAATATTTGTAGGTTACGTAAAAATATGTCAACATGGTACAAATTGTTGTGCTTCAAGAAAAACAAAACAAGAAAAAGGGGAATTTTTTGGTCTGTGATGATGATGACAATAATAATAATGGGCTCAAGTATATTTTTTTTCTACTTTAAAACATGATGATGATGATGATGATGATGATGATGATGATGATGATGATGATGATGATGCACCCCAGTCGGCCAACATTAGCCTGGTCACAATGGAACCACTGACATGCAGCTTCAGGGTATAGAGATTGTTAAAAAACCTACAAAAGAAAATCTCAACCTTAGAGAGTCTAAGTGGATGTGGAACCTGGGCTCACATCAGACCCTCTCTGGCCTCAATATTGATGAGCCTCATTTCAGAGAACTAAAATTTACAACGTAACCACCCAAGCCGCTGCCCAACTTTTCCCCCTTTACACCTACTCACCCCTCCCTCCCACTGAGATCAACATACTACCCCCCTCCCTCCCTTTCTCCCCAACCATGCACCTCTACTCTTTATCTGACCACGCCTGTTAAAATCATGGCACAACAGTTTCACCCTCCCCCGCCCCAACCCCTGCATCTCCTTACAGCCTATCTCCCAACCCTCGGTCCTCTTTCCCGACACAGGGAAATTACTTAAAGACCACCCCCTGTCACTCCCTCATGCAGATGAAGTGCCTGATCGCCAGGATATTTTCTTTCAACGCCTACCCTGCGCTCTTTGCCCAAAGAGATCCTTCTACCTACCCCCTTCCCCCCCCACACACATACTCACACACACACATACACACACACACACACAATATATTATTTCTATTTGTATGCATCTATGCAGACACGTGTGTATACGAGTATAAAACCATGTATGTATGTATGTATGTATGTGTGTGTGTGTGTGTGCGTGCGCGTGCCTGCGTGTGTGAGTGTGTGTGTGTGTGTGTGTGTGTGTGTGTGTGTGTGTATGTATATGTGTGTATGTATGTATGTATGTATGTATGTATGTATGTATGTATGTATGTATGTATGTATATATGCATGTGGGTATGTATGCATAATATATGTATGTATGTATATATGTGTATTACCATGTCATTTCTGCTGTTGTGACGGCTGTACTAGGTCTCCTTCACTTATGCTCCCCCACTCCATAAACCCGACCCTCCCACCACTCTCTCTCTCTCTTTCTCTCTCCCTCTCTCTCTCTCACATACACACACACACACACACACACACACACACAAACACACACACACAAACACACACACCCTTCTTCTGTCTCCTCCTTTTGCCTCCAACTGGGATGCCCCTATACATTTTCCTCTTTCATCACACGTTCACACAATTAACTTCCTGTCAGCCTCTCGTAGAGATACAATTGATATCCTTGATGACTAGCATCAATTTCTTTATAATTAGCCCCTTGGCCTGGCACCCACTTAGTCACTTCCGTCTAGCCTGTAACCACACGTAACCCTAAGACCCCCTTTGTTAGGCCCATTTCCCTGCTAGTATACAGCGGTCATTTAATTTTTCTCTCAGTTACTCCTGAGGAAGCCCACGAGGCGAAACGTTGAGCTATTAAACAAATTTAAACATTTTATATTGTTATTTTATTTTGTCTAAAATTAAAACAAGACTCTCCCTCCTACTCTGCTTACCAAACAATGATGATGATGGAAATATTACATATGTATGGCTTTACTTGGTGTCATATTTATGTCATACAAATCACGATTTCTTTCTGTGTAAGATATTTTCTATTATCATTTATTATAGTAGAGGGTTTTACGGCACTCGCAACTGCATAAGGTCATATGAGCGCCAAGGGGTGGGTGTCAACAGAGAAGTCTTTACAGGGAATCAGACCCACTCTGCCCACCTCTCTAGCTTCAACAGCACAAGGTCTGCTTCAACTATCAAGGCACCCCAAAATAGCAGGTCACAAGAGAGTGACAAACATACAAAAGAAGTAGAGGAAAATGACAATAGTAAGGATTAGGAAAGAAAAAGCAGCAGTTCCCTGTTGTAGATTAGGCACAGTTATGAGCGTGACATGAATCAGCCCATTTTCTACTGCACTTGAACGAGAAATGTCCCCCCTTTGGGAATGGCCTAAAGACACTACAGTCAGTGGCACTGCCGCGGGGGGTTAGATATTTTCTGGAGAGGCATTTTATTATACACGTATGACTTTAAGACAGTGAGGTACTGAGGTCAAACTCATATATCTAAGGAGATTTTGAGTTCAAATATTACCTTCATTGAGATTTTTAAAAAAATTTACATGTCCGTACGAGATAGTTTAAAGATTATGTGGAGTGGTGCCAGGGTAAGAAGAAACGTTTTTGGAGGATGAAAAAACTAATTCTGACCACTTCAGACTGTATCGGTACCTATTAAACAGATCAAGTTAGCATGTTTAGTTTCTGCTCCAGAGCAGCAGCACCAAACAAGGAAGAAGGTGGTATATAGTAAAATGTACAGAACCAATGTTAAAAAGTGGACATGACAATTAACTTAAAAATTTTTTTCAACAGAGCTAGAATACTGAGGACAATTAAACAGTAGGGCCAGCTTCTCTATGGTTTCTCTTTAAGTTTAAGCCTCAAAGTAATTCCACTGGTCTACCAATAAATAGTATGACTTTATACTTCTTGAAAGAGATTTGGTCTGGAAGAACCTCCTGAGCTTGAGTGAAACATACCTTGCGCAAGACGTGGGGTACGACATTTTCACAAAAGGCCAACCTCCGCCTGTAATCAATTCCTTTAATCCAGTCTGCCAGCAAAAGGAAGGATAAAAATGATCTAGATAACAACATAACAATCAATACAAGGAAATTTAAAGAAAGTCTTAACAAAACAATTGTAGGAAAAAGAATTCATTTTGAGTGCATTCTTTGTGTTGTCAGCATTTGTTAACCTTACATCAGTGCTACTTCTGGATGCACCATGAACATATAGCTAGTGTACACAGTTAGTGAGCACTAAAAGGATACCATGAACTTAAAAAAATAAAGACTTCAATAGACTCTCTTCTCCCAAGACTAAAACAGGTAATACATTATATTATATGATTACAGATGAGATGGTTCTGGAAGAGGAAGTGTGGCTTGACCTGGATATAATTTTTATAGGCTACAGTAGGCTACAGGACAAAAAACAGACTGACACATATTTATACAAACCTATTTTTCTCTCAATGGTTTCCACCCTGTGGACCAGTCCATCTTTCTCATTTGGATACTGAAAATGTCAACAAAATGGAACACATAGATCACAATGAGTTTTTCATCAATAAATACATGTATATCCAAAGTATTTCAATTTCCGAAGTCCTTGCTTTGATGAGTTTATGTTCAATTACTTCAAGCTAAAAACAATCAAACTAATTATGAGAACAAAGATTAATGGGCCTCAAGCATTGGGTGGGTGGGGATGGGGGGTGGGGGGGGGGGGGGGGCGCTATGTGTGCAAGTATCAGAAAGTGAATATTTATATATATATATATATATTATATGCAAGATGTACAAAAGTGTTGAAAATGAACATTGATTGTGTGTTTTGATATAAATTGTTTGCTGTCCCATAAGCAGGGAAAGCAATTCTCTTTAAGAGGCTGCATTTTTCATCTTTACACATATGATATATTATATTGCTTCTCATTTTGATCTATTCTCCGATAGTCTCATCCAGTTAAATGTTGGCTTTTGAGGTCCAGAGGTAAAGTGTTCACCTCTCAATCAAAAGGTCTAGTAATCAAAACCTGCCAGTGACGACTTTCTTCTCTAAAAATTTCTTCTTAGTTTCCCTGACTTGTTCTTTAGCCAAAAATAAATCTTTCATCTCTTTTTCCTGTTCCACTCTCTCAACTTCATCCCTGGGCCCCTCTCTGCTCCACTTTCCCTTAAGTAGGTTCTTATTCTGCAGCTACTCCTGGCCCCTTCTTTCTGCTGTCTTTCAGTCGTACTCCTGGTCTAAGGGTAGGAAAATGGTGCTCATTTGAGGATTGTTTCAGTTCAGCTTGGCTTCTGGCAGCTTCAGAAGTGCACACTACAAATAAATAGATTCCTGCCTCAAACCGACTTGCAGCCTTGAAAACAAAATGCATTTGTTTCAGAAGGTATGATGGCAACTTTTGTCCCTGATGACCGAATCAACCTGAAACGAACCGATTCTGCCAATGGGCACCGCCTATAAGATAGAACGCCTAGAGCCATCTCAGATGTGAGCGAAAAATGTCGGAGGTCCTGTATGCAAAAATGTAAAAATCAGTTGCACTGTGAACCCAGCAGTTGACTGCTCCCTGGGATCTAGCACGGGACCGCAAAGAATAAGAATTAGTTAAACAAAAACTCTTGAAACATGACAAAAGTAAAGCCCACATCTTTTAAATGACCAATTATTAGTGTGTGTATCTCTACTGACAGGGCATGAAACTTTTTAATTATTCATAACGTTCCTCCTCTTATACACCCCCCTCTCCACCATAAAATCAGTTTTCTTTGTTCACCTGTTTTTACAGTATTATTACCTGTTTTTACAGTATATATATTATTTTCTTTTTATTTTTGTTATTTCTTTTCTTCTTCTTTAGTCCCTTTTTTAGACTCTACTTTTTACTTTACAACTTTCATATATATATAGGCCTAGATCTAGACCTCTATATCTTCAATTTTCAAACTATCTATTTTAAATCATTCCACTTTCTCCTCTTCATAATCCCTCTCTTTATCATTTTCAAATCTGAGGAGGGTCTGCAAACTGCAAGGGTTGTCTTCTTGAAATAATATAGTTCCCCCTGCCCCTGAAACCCTTAATATATAATATATTATATTAGAAACATATAGATCTATATATAGAGATCTAAATCTAGTTCAATTTTACTATCCCAGCCCAGGCTTTTATGTCCAGGCTAGCAGAATATTCAGAAACTACATGATAGTCAAACAAGCTGTACAGGCCTATCTTCGCTACACCATACCATTGTCATGACACGTTCATATCTTGCACTACAAGATTACGAGTAGGGTAGGCCTAGATTGCATAAAAGAATTAATTGTGTCTGACGTGTTTCTGGTCTACTCTGCCTCTGCCTCTAGGCACTCCAGCTGCTGCTTACTTTATTGAGATGGGTGTTAACAACGAACTGGAGCGGATACTTGAACACATGCTTCAACTCCACTGACACCACCATGTTGACACAAATATATCTGGCTTCAAGATAAAATTTATGAAATACAGCATGCTATAAACTATAAACATCAGAGCATAGGTCATAAAGGACGCTCTACCCTACTTTCGGTTTTGGTAAACGAATGTTGCATAATGGCAATCGACAAGAGCTTAGAATAAAGAAAAGGTGAAGTAAATTACAAACGAATGTTTACTTTGACGTCGTTGCAAATTATATTCGCCATATTAAGTGTCACATGGCTGGTGCCTCTATAAATAAATCATTGATGGTCAAAGCGCACCAACTTTTAGTGGTAGCCTAGTGTCACTGTATGCACTAAAATAAAACAAATAAACAAAAAGATTAACTTCAGTAAGCCGTGAGTGTAGCTTAGATTGTTTCAAGTTGGGAATCAGGCGAAAAGGGACACGCGCACATAAAATTGTGACATACACTCACACCTAGGCCTAGTTGACCATTTTATAAATTTATGAATCTATCTATATTCGGTACAATAAATCACTGTATATAATGTTATAGGTCATTGTTTCTAAATTCTATGCTTCTAAAACTGCATGTAGACAACCAG
>NW_004797570.1:330709-349741 GCF_000002075.1 Aplysia californica | reverse complement strand
GGGGGGCAAGGTTGGGGTTTATATTTGTTTTGTTTTTATTTTTTTTAAAGCCCAGCAAAGGAATGAATGGCGAACCATGATCACCGATATGTCTGTTTCAGGTAGCCTATTGATAAGGTATTAATGGTGACGATGAATTCTCCAAAATTGTTGCGTGTTAATGGCATTTAGGCCGAGGCGATATAACTTGTCTCGTTGCTGGGCATTTAGTAAAGCCTCATTATGTGCTACATGTACTAGATCTAGTTATGATTTGGTTGGGAGAGGGAATTTCATTTGATGTCGGCCGATTCAAGATATTATCATTCTTTTCTTCGCCGAATCTGCCCTCAACTGATCTACTCGGGTTCCATCGGAGATGACTAGTATTGACTAGTGATTTTTTTGTCTCCGGTTCCATGCTGGACTCCAGCCAGGGCTCTAGGCGTCAACAAAATGTGGGGAAAGAACCGAGCATTAGTCAATGTGAAAACAATTAATGAGAGTAACGTCCCTTATATTGTGATTTTCCTCACGACACGTCGGAAATTACAACATGGCCGCTACAGAAGTCAAACAAACTATTGGGGAGTCTTGTGATTGCTTTCGACCTTAGTTTTGGACACTTTTTGAAGTTTGCTAAAGTTTATCCCAAGTGTTTTTTTCTTGTTAGTATGCTGTTCAACATTGCACAATAATGTCATGGCTTGGAGGCAGTCTTTCGTCCCTGACTGGACAGTTGTCGAATCTCACAAAAGACATCCTGACAGAGGGAACAGAAGAAATCAGTGGTAATTTTTTTTATTGTTTTGTTTTGTTTGAAGCACTTTTGAAATCTCATTCTAGAGCTTAGATCGACAACTAAAACAAACAAAAACAGCGTGGTTTCTTGGAGTTACACAAACCTGTAGAGAATCTAGAATCTAGTATTCAAATTCAAAATAAATGTAACCCAGGGCAGGGTCAACAAACGTTACAAGTCTAGATCTAGGAAGTGCACTAGATCTAGATCTAGATTCTCTGACTCTGGCGTCGGTGGTAAAGATAAAGTAACATAATGAGGAGGATAGTCTCAGAGGCTATTATAATAGGCCGGCTCTATTTCTCTGAACGCTCGGGAAAATAAACTTGAACTCCATTTCTAATCAAATTTACGATTTATCGAGCGAAGTGTATACAGACCCTGTAACCGGGAACAAAGTCACGAAGTATACAGACCCGGTAGGGGAACTCTTTTGTGATTTTGGGAAGTTTCAGCGCCCAGACCTGGTAGAAATCTAGTATGTGTGTGTGTGTGTGAGAGAGAGACAGAGAGGTGCTATGTATATATATGACATGCCCCAGTTGGCAGGAGGGAACGAGAGAAAGATAGAGTGGGAAATAGGTGGGGAGAAAGAAAGACAGAGACAAACTATGAAAAAGAGAAGGCGAGCGATACACAAAGGAGAGAGAGAGAGAGGCAGAGAAATAGAGAGGGTGACTGTTCGATTGAAATTATGACATTGTTCTTTTCTTCAAATTGCGATTCCTCCAACTCCAAAACGGAGGAAAAATGATCGTTCTTTGAAAAGACATCCGTAATCTTCATTTAGATCTAGATCAAGGCTAGCCGCGAAACTAGATCAAAGATTTAAATGTCTGTCTGCCTAGATCTATATCTAGACCTAGTCCATAGATCTAGAAGAACCTGGGTCTACCCTGAGCCAAGAGGGCGCTGAAACTCTCCGAAATCACAAAAGAGTTCCCCTATAGATCTAGAAGAACCTAGGTCTACCCTGAGCCAAGAGGGCGCTGAAACTCTCCGAAATCACAAAAGAGTTCCCCTACCGGGTCTGTATACTTTGTGACTTTGTTCCTGGTTACCGGGTCTGTATACTCCCTTTATCGAGTGACCCGTGCGTCGTGGACACGACGCGCATGTTTTTGTTTGTGTGTGTGTGTGTGTGTGTGTGTGTATGTAAGGTGTGAACGGAGGGGGGGGGGTGAGGCGTGGGGCCGTGGAGGGATTTTGTTTGTTTGCATGAAGGATTTTAGTTTTTGATTTGGGGGTGACAAAATGCAAAATAGGTTACTGCCACGGTCGAGCAGTCTTGTTTTCTCGTAGTACCTTCTGAAGACATTTTTAAATGAAGTATAGTCCGGGAACGTTGCCCCATCCACAATTGACGCATCTGAATATTCGAGCAATTGCCAAAACGTGAGACTCTCTTGAGACTCAATGGTGCCAAAAATATTTTGTTACTAATTTGACTCCCTTTTCTGTCAGTCACAGATTGACATTTAGTTCTCATACAGCAAGGAGATGTAGGGTTTTTGAGATATGGGTCTATTGGTTTGGCAACCACTGTATTTCTTCTTGTATGTAGCAGTGATGACAAAAACAGATAAGCAGCAAGGCAAATTATAGACTTTAAATTCCATTTGTTTTGTAAACAAAGACTTTGTACACTATGAACTCCATTCATAATGGTAATATGAATGACAAGCATTGTAACAATGACGCAGTGCACAGAACATGTCATCATTGTTATGTACAAGAGAGGATACACTTTGGACATTATCATTGACAACACATCACAATAGTGAAAGGCTGTACAAATACAGGTATCAAAGCCTCAGCACCAGAAAAACACATGTGTGTGTAAAACAATTTTTAAACTAATATGAGGCAAAAGCACAAAATCAATGGGGCTGACTTGTACATAACAGTGATGACAAACATGACTTGTACACATAACAATGATTACACAATGTACAGGAAAAGACAAAGTCATGCCTATAGAGAGAAATGCGCACTTTAAGAATAATAAAAAAACCCAGGAGAGGTTTCTTTTGCTTTGAAACAGATATCAGGTCATATCAAAGACAGTGGACAATCACAATTATGTTGCTAATTATGATTAACAGTACTCGTAACATAACAGTGATGGCAAAACATACTGGGAAAAGGTAAAACAATGCCTACAGAGAACAAATTTGCACTATGAGATACACAGATCAATAAAGACGTATTTTGCTTTTAAATGAATCTTGCATGTATGAAATATATGTTGAAAACTTATTGATATTATAGCAATGATGACAAATATTACTTGTACACATAACAATGATGACACAATAACAAAATGTATTGGAAAAGAGCATATCATGCCAACAAAGAACAAATGTGTACTTTTGAGTTACGACAGATAAACAAGGACATGTTTGTCTATTTGTTTGAGTAAAGAGAGCACACATGACATAAAAAATGTTTGCTCTTAGGACAATGTAATTTCTAGTACGTCAGTCAGTCTTATACGGCTGCATGACAACACCCGAAACGTCATTACTAAGCACAAAAGCTAAATCTATAACCACAGAAATGATCCATCTCTCGAAGTTTGTTCACACATCGCACTCTTGTTCTAGGAATCCAATGTAAACACCGCAATTTCACTAAAATATTCAATAGGGTAGCCTAAAAACACGCAAAACAGTCCAGTGCGTCACATTCAACGCAAGATTCTTGTGCGTCACTGGAGGCTGACGGCAATGACTACTTTCGTTTTTCTCTTTCCGCCGTTGCTTCCGCTGTTCTGGGGTAGCGGGTAAGGGGAAGTCGCTCAAGAAAACAATTATATCTGGGCACTGATGATGATCCGTTCAAATCAAAAGTAGGCTAAAATTCGGACTTCCGGTACGTCGCAGGGTGACGACGGTCACGGCGAATGTTAAACAGCCGACCGAAATTGTAGATCTAGGAACCCGATGTTCCTTTCGCGCATCACAGCTTTTGAAGTATTGAATAAATGACGAAAAGCAAAAAGATTTAACCAGCTGTGGTGATTCTACTGAAAAATAATGGTGTTTTCTGAAACACCTAGTCCATGACGACACGACTGACGCACAAGTGATCCGAATTATTTGTTTATTTGCAAACAAATAAACTGATTTCTTAAGCAAGTGAACCTTTTTTGATCACAAATAGCATAGGATAAAAGCACAGGTAAAAAAAACACACCCAAAAACACTAAATTTTGGACATTCTTGGAAGTTTGCATAATTGGTGTGCTCAAAATGACAGTCAAGGAATCACAAAAAAACGAACATTTTTGGCACAAAATTTACAAACTCAAGATTGTAAAGCTGACACTAGGTCTGAAACTGCTAATGCAGGTTCTACATTCTATATTTAACATATGTATAAGTTTTGGAGGAATAAATACTAATGCATTACATTTTATGCACACTACTGTGAGATGTATGTGTGTTTTTCCCCACGTTTTGGCAATGGCTCATTCAGACATTTAAAAATCTCCAGGTCTAGTTCTAGAAATTGAATTGGATGCAAAAAATGCCTCATATCCCAGTCCTTGCCGAATGGCAGAATGAAAGATAACGCTTAAATCTCGCAAATAACAATATATTTACAATACTACTACACAGTTTAAAAAGGAATAACTCTATGCAAATAACCAAAAATCTTGAGAGCGGAAACCGTTCGGAGAAATAAAGATTTTAAAGTTTTTTTTCCCGAACATCTTTTGGTCTCTTTTGAAAGAAATATTTAGGTAGTTTCACCCCTTCAGCTAATGTAAGTGGCCACCTCTATTCTCTTCCCGGGTGAGAATAGCGCAGGTGAGCCTTTTGGCTATTCTCACTCGGTGTGTGTTTACCATGATACCAGTATAGCGTTCACCATGATACTTGTGTGAACAAACGTTCCAGCGCTCTTGTGTTGAAAGCGTGATATTTTGTCTGCAAGCAGTGAGAGAGGGGGGGGGGAGGGAGAGAGAGAGAGACAGAGAGAGAACTTCCGGGCAAAACAAAATGGCGACTGGCAACGCTAGCAAGTATCACCTGGTGTGAGAGGCCGATCATATTTTTTTTCTTAATCTCTCCCGGTGTGAGACAATACCTGTTTTTCCTAATTTCTGATACTGTCCATCGGTGTGGCTGATCAAATTGACAAAAACAAAGAAAAAAAAATGATGTTATAGCTCAAAAGTAAACTGATTCGGTCATCTACAAAGATGCTACGGCTAGTTCACTTTTTTCGAATCAAGCCAAACTGTGCCGGTCACCATTTTGTTTTGCCCGGAACTTCTTGCTAGCCTACTCCTTCTCTCTTTCTCTCTCTCTCTCTCTCTCTCTCTCTCTCTCTCTCTCTCTCTCTCTCTCTTCTTCTCTCTCTCTCTCACTCACTGCCCTCAGACAAAATTGCAGGCTTTCAACACAAGAGCGCTGAAATGTTTGTTTACACTGGTAACATGGTGAATGCACACCGGGTGAGAATAGCCAAGTAAGGCTTGCTCACTCCGGGTGAGAGACCTACAACTGCGCCTGAGAATAGAGGTGGCCTCAGCTAATATGTGAGTGACAAGAGTGAGGGGATGGTGGTGGGGGATAGATCAGAATCAGGACGTTTTAAATTAATCTGATCTCTGATCTGTCCAGCATCACTTTTATAGTGTCTATTGCAAAATAAGAAATGTTGGTGCTATATATATATATATATATACACTACTGCCTTGAATGGAATTTGATGAAAAATTCAGACTCACTGAAATAGAATGGGAGAAATTCTTCGGGACGTAGTCTTTTCATTATATTATATTATATATTATGGTGCTTTGGTTTTATAATCTGATATGATAAGATTGAGCCATAAATACAGTCGAACCTGTGTAAGACGGTAAAGATGCAATGAATTCCGTGAGTAGAAGAGAATAAGTCACGATATTTCGCCTGCGAACACAACACATACCACTAAATTCCTACCTTAAGAGGATCCACAAGGATACCCCACCCGACTGCCCGTTGTGCGACTGCCAGGATGGAACAGTACCACACCACCTCTTTAACTGACCAGCACTTTGTGACCTGCGTAGTACCTACCTACCTGCCTCCCCAGACATCGGAAACACTCTATACAGCGACAAAGCACAGCTGATTAAAACCTGTCAATTCTTTGCCATCGACAGACCGAAGGGCTAGAACCCAAATGGCCGCTGGATCGGAAAAGTAAAGTTAAGTAAAAGTGTAAGACGGAATCGCAAGGGAGCCAGAAAAAAATTCCGTCTTAAACATTTTCCGTTTTAGACAGGGGAATTTAGGGGGAGATGGAAGGGGGGGGGGGGTTCAAAGGCCCGGATGGTGGGATCAAGGATCACTTGTCTGATCGGCAAGCAGTGGTCAAAAGTTCACACCTCTCAACTGCTATCCTGTCTGATAATGACATGCGTTACTCTTACTTATCCAATTACCACCAGTGCTTGCCTTTCATAGGACCACTGTTTGACCTATTGAAAACAGAAAAGTTTGAACAATTCCTTTGCTTCCACCTATAGCCCCACCCATCAGTGTAACAAGCACAGTCAACCAATGCCACCCCTCACTGCCATCATGTAACAATGATTCAAGGAACTCTTTTCTCGGCTGGCCTTACGATCAGGGCGGCAGGCATTGGTCAATCTGATTTCACACCTCTGGTTTCTGGCTACCCAGGAAAGTTTCCGTAGTGGCTCGCTACTGTAGCACTCTCACGGGCAATCGTGAGATTTCACACCCACACTGCGCTGACCATCTGCGTCACTCAGGGCTCACATGATGGGGTAACATCTACCCCCAAATTGCATCCCTACTCCCCTTCCTCGCCTAGCGGCATGGCCATGGCATTAAGTTTAGAGCCGGCGGAACCAAACTTGCGAGTTTTGTTTCAAATCAGGGCTGAGCGGGCAAAGCATTTTCCGTCTTAGACAGAGGAAACCCTCGGAAGGGAGCGGATTTTTCTTTCCATTTCCGCTTTGGACAGGTTTCCGTTTTATACAGGTAATTAAAGAGGAATATATCAAGGGGGGAGCGGGGAGATTCCGTTAAGACAGGTTTCCGTTAATACAGGTTCGACTGTATAATACTTCTTGTACAGTAAAAAATAAATTCATTTGTCAAAAGTTGTATAGCTCGCTGTCTTAAAAAATTAAATCTTAATAAATTTTCTTTCAATAATGCGTAATGTAGATATAGATGTAAAGAAAATCATGCACTTATATTTTTTCTCTCTTTAACATTTTCACATATAGTCGAACCTGTGTATAAGAAGGCCACCTATTGTCAATGTCAAGTAAAAAAGTGGCTGGTTGTCCTGGACAGGTGGCCGTCTAAAGGCAGGATTTATAAATAAAAAACAAACCATTCCTATCTGCCGTCGAAGGCCCAGGTTTTTTTTTTCTTTCTTTTGGAAGGATGTTGGAAAGAGAGGTTTCATAGCTGTAGTGAGTTGAGTGTTCAATTCTAAGAAGTGGCATAGATGAGGAAGGCAATCTTATGAAGTGCAAGGGTAAAACAAAATGAAATCTATTAGAAAAGGCAGACTAAGCGCAATGATAAACAGAGATAAGATAAATGGGTTGCCACCGCTCGGCGAATGAGCTACACTTTTTTCGCTAATTCATGTTGACATTTACTGTTATAGACTGGTTAAACAGAACGACTTCTCATCACACACATATGAGTTGTAGGCAGGGCTTGGTTTTATGATCGATCATGCCTCCCTCACCATCAACTGAAAATTTATTTTTGAATGATCAATTGGGGAAACAGTGTGAAGGGGGCTATCATGGTCGAGAGATTATATGGTTTTCGCCTCTCATTCAGTAGGTCCTTGGTTCGAAACCTGACAGCAGTGGAAATTTTTTTCTTTGAAATTTTCTCCTTTTACCTCCTTTCCTGCTCTCTTACCATGTTTTGTCATCTGCTTTCGTCTTAACCCCCCCCCCCCCTTCCTTCCTCCTCTGGGCTCCTGACTATTTCTGCAGCCTTTCTAGTGCTACTCCTTGGCTCCTTCTTATTATTGCTATCTTTTTATCCATGCCCCTGATCATAGGGTAGGTAAGATCTAAAACCTTGCCTTCTCAGATAAGGGTGAAAAATCTCGGGAGTTTGCATGTGCAAATGGTCCAAAATCGATAAGAGTAGTCAGCCGCCACTTGGGCAAAATTCAAAATTAATTTACCAAACTGAAAATGTTAAAAATGTGTCGCCCCGCCCTTATATATTACCTTCTGCAATTACAAGCGCTGTAAAACACCAGAACAAAAACAAACAGTGGGAGGGATCTGCTCAGCATGATCATTTCATTCTTTAGATTGCGCATTTCCTGCCATCGGCCATTATTCCGCTATGCCCCATGCATTCATTGTGGGCTTGTCGGCAGTACATTTTTTACCTGCAGATTGATCAAAATCTGGTGGACTTTTTGTTCCACTTTCCTCCTTTCTATCATTCCCTCTTTCCGTCGGTCTATTTTCGGATTGTTGCCACGGCTGGAAATTCTGCGCATTGATCAAGTATATTGACTTGTGATCTTAGACAGAAAATTACTGCCAGAAGGAACCTTTTTTACAAATAAAATTGTCTAGATCTAGAGAAATTATCAGTGCGAAGATTCTACGGCACGGGAATGCGATAAGGGCCGCGATGAAAGAAATGTATGCTAAAACTACTAAAATAAAAAATAATTCGAAGTGGTGTTCCAAGGTGTTGTGACATGCGACATTCAGACGTGAAAATTTAGGAAAATTAGGGTACGCTGGGTAACTGTATTGTGAAGGTACATATCTATTTATTATTCTCAGGTTTGCCTTCTATCAATGGTGCAATGACAAATTAATTGAATTATAGTAGCAATGGAAGTGGAACCTGCTTTTTAACATTGCCAGCAGTGGAAAGATATGTTGGTGAAGAAATTGAAACAAGACAAAATCTTGGTGAAAAAAAAGGTAGTATGGGTTGTTGGCAATCTCTTCAAACAGGCTCCCAAATGCCATTTTCAACCCTCTAAAAGTACTAAATTTCAATTTCTTCGTGGGCTTCGCCCCCTGAACCCCCACCGGGACGCTGTCCCTGGACCCTGCTGGGGGCCTCTCCGACCCCCAGACCCCACGCAGAATTTTCCTTACTTTTCAGCTTCAGCTGGTGGAAGCACTGATTGGTCAACTTGGTAAACATTCATTGGAGGGGCCACAATAATGACAGGTGAATGGATTATGATGGCCCGTCCACAGGGACAGAGGCCGATTTAGAACTTGTGACAGAGCATTGGGCGATTAAAGAGACCATGCCTGGCCGCCTTAGGCAAGTAAATTTGGTTCTCGGTTAATAAAATAAGGTGGCCACGGCCGCGTCGGACAGGTGACCGTTTTACACAGTTAAATTATATAGGAAAACTGCAAGGAGGGGTAATAGAAGGTGGGCGCCTGTACAGGCGGTCATATCATGCAAGTGGACGTCATAGCAGGTTTGACTGTATATATATATATACACAGACTTGCCACTCATTCCGATTTAATCGTGATATCTTGATTTTTTGCCCCCAAACTCAAGCATCCCGATTTTCCCCGATTTCGATCCCGCGCATCCTGATTTTTTGTTCCAGTCTGTTGCGCCAGACTTTTTTGAAAACTGACTCTGTCTTCTTCTGTATTGCGGGAAGCACCCGTTGAACTTTTTGTCAGTAGAAACTTGGAACATAATTTCCGAAATATCTATGGCGGATTAAGTAGTTGACTTGCCCCAAGTTGTGTTTGATCTGTGACTGCACTCAGAATCCTCCAAATGATAGCCTGATAACTGTTACAGTTTCGATATATATAAATAATCGATAATGTTAATAGTTCTGCTGTTACTTTCAAAACAAGCCTTGTCCGAGGTCTAGTAACCGCGGGTTCACACCATACACTTGGACGAGCGACGGTTGTTCTAACCCTTACACTACTAACTGTACTGACTAAACTAACCCTCTGCCGTTGTCGTTGCTTTGGTCTGAATGCAAATGAGGGATAAGAGATAAATTGTTAGACATTTGGTCGGTCGACTGCTGTCGTTAGCCTAGAACTACTGTCACTTTTCCAAGTGTTTGGTGTGAGCGCTCAGTTAGTCGTGTCCGTTTCTATCGCACGTTCTTATCACGTGACATGGCTTCGTCGTGTGAGTTCCACGTGTGTCGAGGACCGTCCGTTCATGCACACACACTGGTTGATTTGGCTTTTGGGACTTATAGGTTGGAGGGGTGGGGGGTTAGACTCGCGGATTAGGGGTGCTTGACGTGATTTTTCAGGATTTTAAAATAATGATAAAACACAGTGAGAGAGAGAGAGAGAGAATGTATATTTATGGACATCACTGGAAAATATTTAAGACAGTTTGGTAGTCACTTTGGTGATTTGTTGTTGATCCCGATTTCCCCCCCCCCCCCCCCCATGAAATCCTGATTTGGAGATTTCATAGAGTGGCAGGTCTGAGCTATATATATATATATAATACACAAAAGTGCATGGAGGGAAATTGAAAGTGGCCTTCATCACAGGTTCGACTAGTATAATGTGTAAAAATATCTGGCCATAATATTTTGAGTGCGTCTTGATTCTTTCTGATTACTATACAAACTCATCAAACTGTGTGCATTTTTACAAAGACAGATAAATAAAGAAGGATAGTAGTCCTGAGGCCAGGACAGTTATAGGAGTGATTCTTGGACTAAGGTGTGAACAAAGTAATATAGATCACATTTTTTAATATGTGATTGTGATGCATAATTTCCAAATGGTCCAAAAAATGCTCTCCCAATATCAGTTATATGCTGTAGACTTACACATTCTGGGACTTTGCATTGACTTCCTGTTGAGAAAAGAATTGTGCACAAGTTGACCACCCTTTGTCACAAATGCTTGAATGATAATGCGCCATCATATTTATCAAATCTGATGAGACTGTACATTCCAACTTGTAGTTTAAGGTCATCATCTGACAAAAAGAAATTTCTTTTACCATTTATGAAACTTAAAACAATGGCTGAAAGGGCATTTGAATATCAAGGCCCGAAGATCTGGAATGCTTCGCTAAGTACTTTAAGTAGGTACCAGGAACTAAATTTTCAAAGTAGCTGTATGCCAAATTTGTCTGTTCCATTTGATAGGCCTATATCCACTGAGCATTTTGGTACCATTAACCTCTCAGTCAATTTTAAGGAAAATGGTAGTTGTTTAAAATTTGATCAAATTTGTTAAAGTCAGTCACTGGCTGCAACCCCATGTTTGACAGATAATAAAAGAGTACCAAGTGCACTAAACATCGCCACATTAGCAGAGTACAATCACTATAACAAATATATAGAGCCTAATTTTTTTCAAGACTGTGAGATCATTACAAGTCAGTATTTTATCGCCTCAAACATGATGATCTGTCGTTATTTCGACAAAAACACTGAGTGTTGCCCCGGCCGGCGCCGCACCGGCCCCCACGTCGAGCCAGTCGGCTCTACTGTAGTGTACCCCGCGAGCGGAGTCACATGCTTTCTGAGTCTCGTGGAAGGATAGATGCAAAATAATTCCAAGCTAATTACTTTATTCTAGTAGGAAATGAACTAATCTTTTAAGTAATACCTTTTTTGAGCCGGTTTTTTACATATTTTGTATAAAAAAAAAGATCTTTTAAAATTTTGACGGGATTTTAAAGGCTTTCTATTTAAACGCCAAAAACCAAATATGTACCGCGGGAAAGCCCGTTTAAATCTCTACTGTTCTCCTCCAATGAGAAGACGGTATTTAATCATCCCTCGTTCCGCGAAGCATTTGAATGCACACGTGTCAATTTTTGAACCGGCCGACCGCACATTCCGACTGCGAGGGGCTTCGCTTTCCTCGGCGATTCTCCAGCTCCTAATAATCGGACATATAAACAACTTGCACCATTGTAATGGGGAAAAGCTGGACTTTTACAAGGTGTACGGCATTTAGTGTTTTATAACGAAAGAGCAAAGAAACAGCGATCGGAATTACCCCGATTTCACTGATACCACGGGGTCGGAAGGTCGCGAGTGCTTGCGAGGCCGTGTTAATGCTACCTACTTGAAGAGAGATCAAGTTTTTTGATTCATTCAAATGTCAGCTGAAGTCATTTCTGTTCTTAAATTAAAATGAATATTTGGAGTGATTTTCTTTTGGTCAGAACACAATGTTTTATATTATTGCTGTATTGTATTGTTACAAAGTGCTCAGAGCCAGCGTACTTTAATCAGGGTTGAGGGCTATTTAAATGTTATTTATTATTATTATTACTTATAGGTCACTAGTCATTACAGTATGATTTATCAACAGTTGTAGGTACTCCTACCCCAGAGTATTAGAAAAGACTATTCATTTTCTTTGAATGCAGTCATTCCCTCTATATGTTGAAGCTGTCCTGAGTGTGTTGTATCATGACTGTTGACATCACATGACCTGTGATTGCACAGAACTTCCATCTTTTTTTTGGTTTATTTAGCTTCATTCTTTGACCGATCGTTGGCTTCAAGACATTTAGGGATAACCACGGCTTTATGGTTGATACTGGACAATCCACATGTTGGATATTGTAATGTACATTCTTTGTGTTTGATGTGTGCATGAATATTCCTTGCGTTTGGCACTGTAAATTTTCCTTGAGTCAGTTACTGTGTGGTGAATGTCCCAAGGGTCTGCTTCTAAGTGCATGAATGTTTCTTGAGTCTGATACTGTGCACTGATGTTCCTTAAGTCTGGTACTTTGTGTCTGAATGTTTCTTGAGTCTGGTACTGTGTGCGTGAATGTTCTTTAAGTTCGGTATTATGTGTCTGAATGTCTGGTACTGTGTGCATTAATGTTTATTGAGTCTTGTACTGTATGTGTGAATGTTCCTTAAAATTCCTTTCTGAGGGGGGTAAACCCACTATGTGGGGGCCCTGTTGGGGTGTGAAATCTAAAAGTGACATATACGTCGCTGAATTGGTCGTTAAATCAAAACAAGTGAACCTATTCCAATAGTTTTTAATCTCATAAATTAACTTCTGGTAAAAGAGACCTGTTTTCCGCAATTGCCGAAAAGTAATTTGACGTTGAAGTCGTTGTAAAGGGACGTGCCCGAGCCGCTGCCAGTGGGTCACTGGCACAGAAGCTCTGATCACGAACTGCTGGGAGGGGCTTGCTGGAGACAAGGAGTTAAGTCTGGTTGACTATGTGTGTGAATGACTGAATATTCCTGAAGTCTGATAAGGTGTGTGTGAATGTTTCTTTAGTCAGGTAGGCTACTGTGTGCGTGAATATTCCCTGAGCCTGATACTGTAATGTTAATGTTCCTTCAGTCAAGCACTGTGTGCATGAATATTCCTTGCATTTGATGTGTGTTGAATATCCCAAAAGTGTGACTGTGTGTGGTGAATGTTCCTTTTGTCCAGTGCTTTCCAACTTGGAAGATATTTCCCACTAGTGTTCAATTTGGTAATTTTGGTGAGCAGTGGGGATCACCCTGGTGCTATCTTGTGCCCTGCTTGGAAATAGAGTCAAACCTTGTTATACAGCCACCCTTGGGACAAGCATGAAGTAGGCGGAATAGTGGGGCTGGTTGTATATTTTAACAGGATTTCTCTGTTCGAAATAATCCCGACTGCGCGATGATTCTGTTGTGCGGTCAATGTTTGAAAAGTGTCTTTTTGTTGGTGATTTTCATGTACCTGTGTATCTCTCTCTCTCTCTCTCTCTTTCTCTCTCTCTCTCTCTCTCTCTCTCTCTCTCTCTCTCTCTCTCTCTCCTCTCTCCTCTCTCTCCCCCCCCCCCTCCCCATCTTCTTCTTCTCTATCTTGTGTGTGCATGTACAAGTTCAAACCCATCTGAGTAGGTGGTTGGCGGGTTCTCTGGTGCGGTTTGCTCCATCTTTCCTATCAAACATCTATCGTCCTTATCTCCCCTTCTTCTTTTTTATGTTTGTTACTCTCTTGTAACACCTCTAATCTTCTGGTGCTCATATGACCTTATGCAGTTGCGAGCGCCGTAAAACCTCTTCTAAAACTAAAACACCCATCTGAACTTTACATAAATTCAAATGTAAATTTTCTGCCAGATTAGATGCTAGGCTGTATGTGTCACGGTTCCTGTAGATGTACAGCTGTTTTACCGGATGCCCATAAGTCTATCAGTCATCGGGCTTGTCCCAGATCTGTCACATAGACAAGCATTTTCTGCCCCCCCCCCCCCCTTCCTCTGGGCTCCTGACTTTTTCTGCAGCATTTCTACTGCTACTCCTTGGCTCTTTCTTACTGCTGTCTTTCAGCCACACCACTGGTCTTAAGGTAGGTAAGATCTAACATCTAACCTTGGATAAGGGTGAACAATCTTGAAGGTCCTGTGTGCAAGTTGCTCCCAGCGCAAAATTAAAAATAAATTCCTATCAAACTGAAAATGTTTAATGTGTCCCGCACGCTCACATGACCTATTGCAGTTGCGAGCACTGTTAAAAAAAAGAAAAAGAAAGTGGAATCACTTGGATTTTGTTGCCTACTTTGTGGAAAGGGCCGCCACTCAGGAGTTTCTGTGTGCTGTGGAAAGGGGCATCACTTGAGTTTGCCTGTAGCATATATTGAGTTGTGTCCCCCTCTATATTTGCTGAGGCACTGACACCCTCTGTCTGTATGATGTATTGCTCAGTAGTGGACTGATGTCCGTCTATCCCCTCTGCCTTGTGAATGGAAGGCCTGTTGCCAGATGACAATAAATTCTTGACCTTAGCCTTGGCCAACTTGTCTATTGTATGTCTGGCCAGTTGTCAGATGTCAGTATGTTACATTATTTTGGCTTAACTGGTGTACGGTTAGCCTGTGGTCTAATGATAGTAAGACTTTAATCTGTACAAGCTTTATATGAGTGAGTGTGCTACTCAAGGCAAGCGTGTCTCACTAAACATTTATTTAAATTTTAATAACCTGATATAATTGTCTGTAAAAAAGAAGACATATTATTAATATTATCGTAGCTGTCCTTAGACTCTACTAGTTTCAGTGTTTGTTTCTTGAACTTCTGGCATATGAAGGAGGTTTATGTTTCTTATATTAGTAGTTGACTGATGGATGTACAAAGGAAGATAATCAGTTACACATGTCATCATACTGTCATATTAGCTTTTATGTTTGAAGAAAGTTTCCATACATACTCATCTGTGATATGAATGATTACCAAAAAAATATGAAGTCCAAAAGTGTATCCCTATGTAATAAATGCACGACATACAGCTAGAATCCGGCCCAACAAAGAGAAAGCATTTTGGGTGTTGATATGGAAGACTTCTATGAGGCTGATGAATAAAAGTATTAAACTATGCGCGCAGTCTTTGACTTTAAGAACAAAGTGAATGATTTTGCTCTCAATGCAATAACCAAGAGTTGTTGAAAGAAAGACACTATAATTATATTTATAATTATAATTATTTTATTATTGTTATATTTGTAGTTTTTGTTTTGATGTCTGACTGGTAATTACTTTCAAACATGTTGAGCCACCTCCTGCTTGTCAGAAGTTCACCTTGTAATTATATATGCGGTATCTTCCGATTTTGGAGTCAACATATCTATGTATCATTCATGAGGTTGTGTCAGTGGCGAGTATACACTACACATCTTTTCATTGAGATTTATATGATTTCATTTTTGGAGACAATTATACATCTTAATCTTATCATAGAGATTTTCTGACTGACGTGTAAAGGAAGTCCTGCATCTCACTGAAGCACTTTACTTTCTGTACTATTTCTTTCCTCTTGTATCTTAAATCTCAAAGGAAGAGGCAATTTCAGTAAAGAAAGAGCCAGGTGGTTTATTTATGTTGTAATTCTGTATGATTTCTGTTGTTATACATCTTTGACGCCATCCTGCTAAAAGCTGTTTGTGGACTACCCCTGCCTTGGTAGCTTGATTCTCTTGTGTTGAATGCTTGGCAGCTGGTTGATTGGGGAGCATTCTCATCTGGTGATTGAACCACTTAATTCTTTCATGTTCAATGCTCCATGACTGGTTTTATCTCTGTTGATTTATGGACAGTTTTGCTCCTCATGCAGTCTTTCTTTGTAGATTTATTAATTTTCTGAGGCAAAATATCTCATAGGCTATCTCATGAAATACAGACTTATTATCATTATCTGATATGTGAAGGAAGTTAGTAAAATTTACTAATGGTGAAGGAAGCTACGCATTTCATCTTTGATACTTACATGCTGACATTTTAACAGAATGTGAGCTGTGGTAAATGGCATCCCTCTTTAAGGACGGAAAATCAACTCAGGTTCTTCCACCAATAACCATCTTGTTCTTTGGGCTGTGCCAGATCTCTGCAATAGAGATACGCCTTTGAGCTTTGTGCATATTATATTGATGAAAATGCTCAGACATTGTTAAAGTGTTTATGTCACTTGTATATATCTGTTGATAACTTTTAACTAGATGTCTCACTGTCCCAATAAGAAAATGCTTTTATACCGGTACCATGAGTACTGAGAGGCAGTCAATATGAGAATGACAGTCTCTTTGCTCACATCACCAGGACAGTATACAGACCTGCCA
The DNA here is from genome assembly GCF_000002075.1 of Aplysia californica. NCBI lineage: Eukaryota > Metazoa > Mollusca > Gastropoda > Aplysiida > Aplysiidae > Aplysia > Aplysia californica. The sequence goes on along the minus strand of NW_004797570.1, from coordinate 333,383 downwards.
CTAATTCCAATTCAATCAGGAAATCCCAATTTTTTCCCCCCAAATCTCAAGTATCCAGAATTTTTTTAATTTCGATTGCATGCATCCTGATTGATTAAAAAAAACTTTTAACTGCCATCTCTTCCGCCAGAAGCAACAATTGGACTTTTTTACCAACAGAAATGTGGAACACTTGTTTCTGAAATAATTATGGGGATCTAGATTCTAGTAGTTGACTTGCACATCTCTAATCATGTATTAATTTGGCATTCCGACTTGGGTACTCTAATTTTGAGTGGGATAACAAGAAATCTTTATTTTAGAAAAAATACGATAAATCCTGAGTACAATTGTGTATTGCAGTTTATGGTTTGTAGTTGATTCTAATTTCTTTTCTCTCTCAGTTCCCCCCACCCCCTGAAATCGTGATTTAAAATTTCATAGAAAGGCAGGTCTGGGAACATAGGCCTACTCATACTCATGGCACATTTACCCATGTTACACCCCCATCTGTATATTTGCGCAACTCTGTGTGTGTGTGTGTGTGTGTGTGTGTGTGTGTGTGTGTGTGTGTGTGTGTGTGTGTGTGTGTGTGTGTGTGTGTGTGTGTGTGTGTGTGTGTGTGTGTGTGTGTGTGTGATTATTATTTTGTATGACACTCAAATGTTTATACAACCTACAATAGAGTGAGGTCCTTATGCAGATTGTCAGAAAAAGTGGAAGTAAAAAAGAAGAGGGGGGGTTGTGAAGTAGCCCATGTGAGGTATAGAAACATTATAAATCGACAAAATAGGTAATTCACATAATAATATGGTTTTAAAAATATATAATATTGTGTTGGTGTTTCTTGGACTTCCAAAAAATGGGGGTGGGGATGGGGGGATTAGAAAGAGTTCTGTCGTTCAATAATTTTCTGTATTGTTTGTCATAGATAAATATTCTGATCAATATCAAGACTAGGAGAAATATAGCTAACGATTTGAAGGGATTTATGGCAGACACATGTAACGATGATCCCTCCCACAAATTTAAAGAAAAATCATTAGATCTAGCGAAATACGTAAATGTCTTCTTTCACCTTTGCCCTCAGTTTGAATTTTCTCTTCAGTATTCTGATGTTCTGCCTGTGTAGAGAATTTTAGTGCACAACTGATTTTGTGGATACCCTTCCATGCCTTGGTTTGCCTTGGTGGGTTGACATTTTAGTCATCTCGGGGGGATACCAGGGATTAAAATCAGCGTTAAGTTAACACGTTTTTGTAATTTATCTAACGTTGACTGGTAGGACTCGGTCTTAGAGTGGCACGAGTCAATCCTAGGTGGAGCTCGTGGATTATGTCAGCCCTGCCTATTGAATTATGCTTCAAGTTCAAAAGTGGTCAGCTGATTTCTTCTATGGGAAGTCCACACATTACAGTAATTGCTTAGTGCATTCACTTCTTGAAGTCAGTTTGGTTTTGAAAAGTATTTTAGGATACTTGTTATAGGATTTTGGTGACGCGATTTTAATTATATATTATGTGTACATTACTCATCTATTTCTGAAAAAAGTATTTTATGGAATATTTTGAGTGATAAGGTAGAGTGCTGTAGCAAAAATCATTTTAATAGTTCCATGTCACATTTATAAGGGCAATTATTTTTCATAAGAAGCTCATGAATGTGCTTGTGTATATTCACAGTTGCGCCATTGGGCGACGTTAAAAATAATAGATAGCATTTGTATAGCGCAAATACCAGCTCAACAGCAAGCTCTATGCGCTTCGCAATCTCTTCTATTACCCTAGCAGACCTGAGAACATACTGAAACTATCTCAACTGCCTGGGAAGCATACAGTGCAAGCGGCCATTTATAGGCGCTAAAACTCTAGCAAGATCTTTTGCTGTCTATGGCATATTGGCTTTGTCATATCGAGCTGTGAAAGTTCAAGAACATTATGTGCGGTCTTTGGTGTGTCGTTGATGCTCTGTATAGCGTGTCGGTCGTTCAGTGCTTTGTGTGACATATCATCGATGGTCAGTATGAGGACCGGCGCGTGCAGAAGACCCGAGTTCGATGCCGGTGTGGGGAGAATTTTTATCGCGAATCTCGGTCTGCAGGGATGCTGTATCCCTCTCAGCCTAGGTTGGCCCTGACAGTGACAGTAAAAGTCCAACTCCAAAGTACATGTCATTCTAAACTGTTCTGACGGGGGCATAACAATCCATACATTTTATTTTACTTTCCGTGTGAGGCATCGTTTCATGCCGCTCATGCTGTTTGTGAGATGTCATTGTTTCATGTTGTTGTTCATTCTGAGGTGTCGTGGACGACAAAGAAAGAGGCTTTAGTGAGTGCTACTCTGGATGTTTAATAGAAGGGAATTAAAAACATGGGTGGGGGGGATATCGCCCGCTATTGCAGGGAGACTGAATTAAGTCTTTTTGAGAGACTGAATGTTGTCGAGTTCAATGTATTGAACTTGTGTTGAGTTATTTCGGTGATCTTCAGTTTCCCGTTCCTTGTGCAATCTCTCGGGTGTTGATGAGTGTGCCGGCGTCGTCTGCCATCAGCGCGGGTGCGCGGGTCACGTTCTTACTCGTCATCAACGTCATCAACCGGTGAGACGGGCTCTCCGCAGGACGCCCGGTGACACTCCCTTGTTTGCTGAGCTAGGCGGTCCCGGGTGGGGAAACATGGAGAGAAGCAAGCCGG
>NW_004797570.1:323166-328509 GCF_000002075.1 Aplysia californica | reverse complement strand
GGTCGTGCTCGCGCACGCACGCACACACATACATACACACACATACACACATACACACGCTGGCTTTGTAAGCATGACCTCTACCAATGTAAAGACAGCAGTAACAAAACTTTAAAAAGAATCATGACTTGCAACTGCAACGTCATTGCAATACGACGAGTGCAGTCTACCACTCCCAGACATTAAGACTTCACAGTATTCAGACTCTCTCCCTGCTGTGTTGTTTGGATGTGGGGCAGAAGTCATTCTGAGTACTGTGGCCTCAACTGACTAATCATGAACACACTCACGGGCGCGCGCGCGCGCACACTCACACACACACACACACACACACACACACACACACACACACACACACACACATACATACACACATGCAAACACACATACATACACACATGCACACACACACACACGCACAATGTATTGACGTGGCCAGGCTACGCGCTGGGGTCCCCAGTACTGTGTAGGTAACTCGATGCTGGGCAAACACCGGAGGCCGCGTCCTGTACCGAGGTGGTAGGAACAGCTCACACAGTGGGATTCTCAGGGGAACAGAGAGCTCTGTTGTTAGGAAATTGTCGTTGATTTTATGTTTTATACCCCGGTAGACTAAACGTTTTATCGTTTAGGAGGTAGGCTGCTTTGGGTCGATCATGCCTGTTTCATACTGGGGTAGAGGGGGGAAAGGGACGCAACCCAAGTTATGTGGGATGTTATAGCAACAGAGCTGTGTTGAATGGGTCTTGTGGGAAATTGTTTGGAAATCGTTTCGATAATATGTGTTTTATGAGTAAATAATAAATCATGCCCTTGGGGCATTGAGCATGAGAATTGTATCATGTCCTCTCAGATTGCTGCAATGCAATGCCCAGTTTATTAGTCAGACTAATAGTTTGATTAACAAGACTTATTCTAGTTCTTGTGACCACCCATATGACAATCTGAAAGCAAGGACATTGTTTGACGTTCTTGGTGATTCCATTCTGAAACATCATTCAACCAGTGGACAACAGTTCTGTCCTGAGAGTGGCCGTTACCTTAGCTGTCAGTGTAGTGTAAGTGTCAAGGAGCGAGAGGAACTTCTCCGGGAGGAGTATCTGGGGCTGTCTGTGGGCTTGGTTTAGAAGGTGAAGGAAGGAGGTGCTGTCCTGGCTAGGTGAGGAATTTAGAGTGCTTGTTTGTGGAGAGTGCAGTAAGAGAACAGCAAGCTGTATTTAGGTCAAGTGGTCTTGCCGGACTCGTTCCCAAGAGCTGGGAACTGGCATGTGCAGCTCTTCGTCTCCCTTATCTCTGTAGTCAGGACTCTTCCCCTCTTATCTCTATAGGGATCGGACAACTAAAAAGCCTTTCCATAAATTTTGAGAATAGTTAGATTTTCAAAATATTGGTACGTGGTTACTGTTGTGCTTGTGCGTGTGTCAACGTGTACGACATACATAGCTTGGAGGGATTGGGGATGACTCATTGGGCTGGTGACAGCAGGGAACATTTTATTTGAGGATGGTTGGAGGGTGCTGCTTGGGGGTCATACTTCTTGACTCTTTCTTAATGTTTCAGTAGATCTTGCTTTTTTTCTCCTCTAGCTCTAAACAACTTTGATTGTGCTGATTGCTTTTCTTTGCTTAAATTAAACCAAGTGGTTTACCTCCGGCCATTGTCAAGACACTAGTACTTTCGAACATTGATGGCACCGCCTTGAACGTTCGTTGTGTGGATCTGAGGCTGTGCCTTGTACTTGCTTTACTCAAAGAGTTTCCACTTAATGAAATTTGTAGTATATGTACCTGCAGCTAGCAGGTTAACAAGGAACATATGATGAAAATAATTAGTCACTTGTAGCCTGTGCGGTGGTTTCTCCACACTATCTCTCAAGAGAGAAGTCTTTTTCTTCCCTATGTAAAGAGACGTCCCTTTATCTCTTAATAGAGGCCTCCCCTTTATCTCTTGAGAGGCCCTTTCCTTATCCTCCACAATAGCTAAACCTCTCCAAAGTTGGGCTACGATTCCGTCAGGAGCATTTTTGGCGCCAAATTTGATCTGTACTTTCAAAAATACTTGTTTCACCTTGTCGTTTTTAAAGTACTCTCATTGACTGCTGAATTTGATGCGTACTTGTTGAGATGTATATGGATGTTTGTCCATCTCTTTATTTTTCAGCATCATCTGTGGTGTAATGGTTAGGCACTTCATTGTAGCATCTCTCTCTCGTGCCCTTTTTGACTCCCAGTGGAGCATAGGCCATCAACAACATTTATCCAGCGAAGCCTGTCCTGTGCAGAAAACTAAAGTTTTGGTTCTCATGTTGGAATCGAGTATCTTCATTTGCCATTTGTCTGCTAGGACATTATCCCTCTCAGGTCAGGTTGGCCCTGACAGGCAGGGTAAAAGTGGAGCCCTGCACCTCCTTCATGATATGATTTACAAATTGTGTTGATTTGGGGTGTAAAAACATCCTTAAATACAATTGTATCATATTTTTCCCTCTGTCTTAAGTAAGTCTTAAGTTTGACTAAGAAGAAGTGGCGGAGCAAAATTGTCTGATGTTGCAATGGTATGATAGATCATACTACATAGATCCACCTACTTTTTCTCACCTCATGAAGTCAACCCAAATCCAAAGATAAAGGATGGTGTTAAGTCAGAGACGTTTGATTTACTAGACTCCCTTTGTCTGCTAGCAGTGGCATTTGTGTGTGTGTGTTTGTGTGTGTGACTGTGTATGTGTGTAAGTGAGTGTGTGTGTGTGACTTTGTATGTGTGCAAGTGAGTGTGTATATGTGTGTGTGTAGTGTATGTTAGTCTACCCTCTGACAGTTGATGATCGGCATTGTTTGATGATCTATCATACTTTGATGTTTGTTGTGGTTTGATGATGAGGGCTGTGTGATGGTCTGTTAATGTTTGATGTTGAGAGTGGTTTGATTCTCTGTAAGAGTGTGATGGTGAATGTGTGGATGGTTGGCAGGTGCTTATGTGTAGTTTGCTTTTTTTTTTTCTTTCAAACATCTGTCGTCCTTATCTCTCCTTTTTTTCTGTAAGTTACTCTCTAGCAACACCTCTAATCTTTAGTACTTATATGTGTCCCTGCCGGTCAATATCAGTTATATGAAGGAAATTTCAAAACTGAGTTAACATTATTTTTAAAAACGATCACCTTTTCCCTACAATTTAAACAAGAATGAAGTAAATATGACCATATTTGACAAAAATACAGAACTTTTAATTGTGCGAGGTGAGGAGACACGAAAAGGAGAAAATGGCCTCCGAAGTTGAGCAATATGTTTCCATAACAATGGGGGTCTTAGAATTGAGATAAAGACTTGAAATTTAGCTGTTATCTTGGCTATGCCACTACAAGGTAACATACAGAAGTAGAAAACTATCCATTAACAGAGAAAAAACTTATGGACAAAACAAAATTTTCTCGAGAATAGACTTCAGATCAAATGCTACAAAATATTAGCACTCTTCAAGACTGTGAGTGGGTGGTTGACGGGTGCTCTGGTGTGGTTTGCTTTTTCTTTCCTATTAATATTAAACATCTATCGTCCTTATCTCCCCTTCTTTTTTATGTTTGTTACTCTCTTGTTGTAACACCTCTAGTCTTCTGGCGCTCATATGACCTTTTATGCAGTTGCGAGCGCCGTAAAACCTCTACTAAAACTAAAAAACAAGACTATGAGTGTGAGATCATTACAAATCAGTATTTTATTGCCTCAAACATGATGATCTGTCGTTATTTCAATAAAAACACGAAGCGTTGTCTCGGCCGGCGCCGCATAGGTCCCCGCGGAGAGCGAATCGGCTCTATACTGTATTGTACTGAGTGCTCCCGGTAGTTTCGCGGAAGGATTCATGCAAAATAATTCCAAGCTGATTTCTTATTTTATTCTAATAGAAAAAGAACTGCTCTTTGTATTGGTAGGCCTACCTTTTTCAGCTGGTATTTTTCACATTTTGTGTTAAAAATGATCTTTGAAAACTTGCGCGCTTTTTTGCACTCACAATGCCAAAGGCCAAAAATAATAACCACGGGAAACCAAGCTCAAAGCTATATAGTTTTCCGCGAATGAAAAGACGGTATTTGATCATCAATCTTTCTGCAAAGCATTCAAATGCATTGGTGTCAATTTTTTACCGGGGGACCTTGCATTACGACTGCAAGGGGCTTCCTTTTCCACAGCGATTCTCTAGCTCCAAATAATCGGATATACAAACAACTTACGCTATTATAATGAAGAAAGTCTGAACTTTTTCAAAATATTTAGCATTTGGTGTTTTAGAGCAAAAGAGCAAAGAAGCAGACGTCTGAATTATCCCCATTTCACCGAAACCACGTGCTCGGAAGGCCGCGAGTCGGCTTACGTGCCGCGTTTACGCTACCTAATTATACGTTTGCAATAGCACCATAAAATCACGAGAGCACCCATACACACACACTTGCACGCACACACACATACACTCACATATAAACACACCAACACTCATACACACACATGCACATAGACCGCCGCGTTGGCTTCTTCGCAAGGAGTGCGCTTTGAGAGATCTAGAGGAAGGTTATTTTTTCTTTTAAAATCACTAAAACACTATAAAAACGAATTTTTAAATCAATCCAAGTGTAAAACTGAAAGATCAACAGACGATAACAGCTAGCAGGGCACGCCCACACAGTCAGGTGTTTACGTAAACAAGCTTGAAGTGAGCAAGAAGTTACCGTTTTTACTCCGTTTTACCAATCAGAGTTGTTTACATTTTTAACCATTCATGCTCAAAAAGGGGTCAAAATCTAAAAATAGTTGCGAATGAAGAACGTTGAAGCAAAGATACTCCACTAGTGGAGAATCTTTGGTTGAAGCAAAGGAGGCCATGAGGTAATGGTTCTAAAAATAACCTCACAGCTACACACTAGCAAGGTCCAAATTCCTCGTTACCCAAGCTCTCGACAAACCACACACACCTCCAAAATAAATCAAAATGAAATATTTATAGTTTATTATTTTAATTTTAAATGAAACAGAGGACATCAAATTTTCAGTAGATCCAGAAAACAAAAATTCCATGGAAAGTCACTTTTTTGTCTTTCGAGCCTCGTAGGACACTGTGTCTTATGACTGAAATTGAACGGGGGAGACAGATATATCCTATTGTGTTGCAAGTGCCATAAAACTTTTACTAAAACTTAAACAGTGAATGTAGCTGTGGTTTGTGTTGTCTGTTTCAGACCCGGCCACAGAGCTGAGACTTGCCAAGGAGAAAATCCAACAGCTTGATGCTATCGTCACCTCGCAGAGACAGGAGGTGAGTTGCAGCAGACAGATGCCACACACTGACACACAC
>NW_004797570.1:317094-318987 GCF_000002075.1 Aplysia californica | reverse complement strand
ACACACACACACACACACACACACACACTCTCACACACACACAGACAGACAGACACAAGGGGAGGGGCTGCGTGCTATAGATCAATCTAGATAGAACGGGGTTAGTAGAAATATAGATAAAATGGGGACAGACTGCCGAGTGATTGTTGTGGGCTGTTCATTTATTGGCGTTCTAACCAGTGCTGAGCTCAGCTCTGCCGAATGATTGTTTTACCGCCGTTTGTATTTTATGACCTGGCGATCACTTTCTGGTGGCGTGAGCTGGTTGTTTCGGGCTTTGCTGCCCCCAGGGCTGTCTTTTGGATTCAAAGAGACATTTGAAGAAAAATATACATGTATATGTGGGTGATTGGCGGGTGCTCTTCTGGCATGTTTTGCTTCTTCTGTCCGATCTAAGATTTATCATCATTTTCTCTTCTCCTTTTTTTGTGTTGGTTACTCTCATGTAACAAGTGGGTGGTTGGTGGGTGCCCTGGTGTTTTTCTCCTTCTCTCATATCAAACATGTATCCTCCTGATCTTTTCTTCTTCTTTTATGGGCTTATTGCGTTTGTTGCTCTCTTGAAACTCCTCTAATTTTCGGCACTTGTGTGACCTAATTGTGTTGCAAGTGCTGTAAAACTATTACCAATGCAGAAAATGTGTTGCTGCCCCTGTCTCTTGTTGACCCCTGGTGGTCTCTCGTACCTGCTATATTCCTTTTGATTTAATGTCATTCTGTAGCAGTTCTGTTCTTGGGGCTGGGTGGTTGGCAGCTGCTCTGGTGTTCTGGTGCTCTGGTGTGGTTTGTTCCTTCTTTTCTGTCAAATATCTTTCGTCTTTATCACCCCACCTTCTTTTTTGTGTTTGTTACGCTCTTGTAACACCTCTCTTTTTCGGCACGTATATGACCTTATTGTGTTGCAAGTGCTGTAAAACTCTTACTAAAACTAAACTGTTCTTGGCGTGATATGACTGTTGCTGTTTCATTAACAGGGAATGCCTGCAGCCTTTTTGAGGGTGGTTGCAGGATGCCACTTGTTGACCCCCCCCCTCTCCCATTTGTTTTGTGTTTATTAGTTGAACTTACTTTTTACTCACACTAAATGGCTGTTATTGTGTCGCTGATCTTCTCTTGGATCATCTCTAGCGTTAAGTGACCACAGAGTTTCGTCAGTTACCACTCGGTCACAGCTGCTCGTTTCCTCTCCCAGTGAGCCTGCATTGTTCCGTTATAGGCATGTCCTCCCACCCTTTTATGCCTGAGACAGCATTGTGCGTTATGTCACGTTGTCCGTGCAATGTTTATTGCGGTGAGAACACATAATATATTATTATATTATTGGCTTTGGTTGTCTTCCCAGCATGGGGCGATATCAGTGTGTTGTTATTGGCTGTAGGCGAGGAAGAGAGGAAAGGGGGGGGGCATGGAGAGAGAGAGAGAGAGAGGAAGAGAGTTAGAGAGAGAGAGAGAGGAAGAGAGTTAGAGAGAGAGAGAGAGAGAGAGAGAGAGAACGTGTTAGTTTAAGTAGAGGTTTTATGGTGCTCGCAACTGCATAAGGTCATATGAGCCCCAGAAGATCAGAGATGTTACAAGAGAGTAACAAACATAAAAAAGAAGAAGTGGAGATAAGGACGATATATGTTTGATAGGAAAGAAGGAGCACACCACACCAGAGCACCCGCCAATCACCCAGAGAGAGAGAGAGAGACAGAGAGAGAGCCTAGAGAGACACAGAGAGATATAGAGAGAGAGAAAAGGGGGGAGAGATAGAGAAAGAGAGAGAGCGAGAGAGAGAGAGAGAGAGAGAGAGCAAGAGAGGGAGAGAGAAAGAGCGCGCGAGAGAGAGAGAGGGGGGGAGATAGAGAAAGAGATAGATAGAGAAAAAGAGATAGATGGATGGAGAGAGAGAGA
>NW_004797570.1:312834-314324 GCF_000002075.1 Aplysia californica | reverse complement strand
CCCCCCCAAACTTTTCCTCTTTAAAAGGCTGACTTTATACTCTATTAAGCGGGTTTGACATAATAAGGCACGGCAGTGTGTTCTGGTTTTACGCGCGCGCGATGACCCGTAGCGCGGCGAAAGTGCCGTAAAGTAAATGCATACGGGCCACGGGTTTCTTGACGTCAGTTCCCGGTCCTCCTGCACCTGGCGCTGTCTCATCATCTCTGTTCCAGCTCTAGTGCCAGGTGAACATAATTGGCCGGGTAGATGTCGGGTACATGCATGTCAATGGCCGGGTAGATGGTCGGGAGCACACGTATCGTTTGCTGGGTAGATGTCGGGTGAATGCATGTCACTTTGGCCGGATAGGTGTCGGATACACAGATGTCACATTGGCTCGGTAGATGTCGGGTACACACATGTCACATTGACCAGGGAGATGTCGGGTACAAGCATGCCGGGTGCGCATGTGTCTGGTATGTTCATGCCTAATAATAACTTACTGGGTATATAAAATAATATGGCCAGTGTACTATTAGCCACAGGACAGATATATTTTAGGTATATTAAGATTTCAGTAACACCATTTCCTATTGCCTACTGACCGGGTATGTGCTGGGTACGCAGGTTTCAGGTTTTCCAATGTAATACACATGCCGGATATGTACGTGCAGTATGTCCCATTTCCCACTGGCCGGGTGTATGTTGTATGTTGGGCATAATTAACGCTTCCTCAATACCATGTCCTAATGTGTACTGATGTTTCGGGTATACCAATGTACTATACAATACACATGCCGGGTATGTGCTCTAATCCCATTACTCACAGGCCGGGTATATTTTGGGTGGTTCAGCAATAACATGTCCACAGACCGGGTATATGCCGGGTACGCCTGTGTCGTGTGTACCAGTGCGGTATTGTATTTCAAATGGCTGGGTAAATAGATGTCAGATACACGTAGGCCATGTTTTATTATGTCTACCTATACACCTGGCAAACTTATGTGGTTGCCATGAAGTACCCACGTACGAGTTAAGTTAAGCACACAGTGTATGTCGGATAAATTAATGTCTTGGTACACTCTAGTCTGGTAAATGCCGGTGCCACTCTCTTTGGCAATCCTGATTTCAAGAGGCGCTTAACGTCGGTCTTTGCCGCGGACCTGTGCCAGAAAGTCCCGGTGTTTCTACATCCATGCGTGCAGATGTCCGGACAAAGGTGCAAGTCGGTGACCTACATTAACTGTGTCATATGGCCTAGTTTAAAAGAAAAAAAAAGAAGAAAAAACTGAACTGGTCGTGTCGTGTCCGTGTAGCTGTGTTCATGTTCCTTGAGTACTTCGGACTATAACTGAATACATACAGGCTAATTGTGTGTGTGTGTGTGTGTGTGCGCGCGCGCGCGCTCGTGTGCGTGCGTGCGTGTGTTTGTGTGCATTTGGATGTGTGAGTGTATGTGTGTGTGTGTGTGTGTGTGTTTGTGTATGCGGGCGTGTGCTTTTGTGTGT
>NW_004797570.1:310743-311974 GCF_000002075.1 Aplysia californica | reverse complement strand
TCTGCGTGTGCCCCCCCTATCTCTTTTCTCTATCTCTGTCTCTCTCTCTGTCTCCCTCTCTCCTCTCCCCCCCCCTCTCTCTCTCTCTCTCTCTCTCTCTCTCTTTCTCTGCATGTGTGTGTGTGTTTGTTTGTGTGTGGTGTGGTGTGCGGTGTCGTGTGTGTTTGTGTGTGTGTGTGTGTGCAGTGTGTGCGTGCAGTGTGTGCAGTGTGTGTGTATGTATGTATGTGTGTGTTTGTGTGTGTGTGCGTGTTTGTGTGTCCATGTTGTATTTATATTTACGAGCATATATGCCAAATCTTCACCACCACCACAGCTGATTAAACGACTACGTGGGTGGTAGGTGGGTGCTTTTTGTGATTTGCTCCTTCTTTCCTATCAGACATATATCTTCCTTTTCGCTCTTTGTTCTTTTGTTTGTATTTTACACTCTAGTATATGACCTGATTATATTTCAAGTGCCGCAAAGCTCTTACTAAAACTGGAAGACGACTAGCCTACGAGTCAAATGGGTCAAAGGAGAGAGACTGTTTCCGACGCTCTAATGGTCTCTTCCTCCTCTGCTGCGTTACTTCTGCTCCGGCCAGCTCTCGCACACACCCCCAGCCCACCCCCTTTCACACTCCCAATTATGTCCACAGCGCCCCTCTATGAACTTGGTCTCTTATACATGAGCAGGGGATCTCCCATTTGCATTATTTTCCATTATGTGTTCGAGCACCCATGAGATCCAAGTCTATAGTCGATAGTGTAGAAAAATTCTCACCAAGCGGAAATGAAGAGCCGGTGGTTGGCGGGTGCTCTGGTGTGATATGGTTGGTTTTATTTTTCCTGTCAAACTTCTATCGTGGTTATCTTTCCTCCTTTTTTTTTCTTTGTATGTTACTCTCTAGTTACACCTCCAATCTTCGACCAATTTGACCTGCCCGTAATTGTGTTGCAAGTGCCGTAAAACTCTAACTAGAATTAAGGGAAACGAACATGTAGGACAGGGACTCGCTAGCTTCGCTGCAGGTCCATATTCGGTGAGCCTCAGTTTGTCAATTTTTACCTAGGCCGGGTCTTGTGTGACAGTTTGTGCAATGTTTGCAGTGCGGAGCGACTCTCTCCCCTTGCCTAGCCTGCACAATGGGTTCCAGGCACGGGGTCTCTAGTAAGTTGTTTCTGAGTGCCTTTAGGTTCCCCCAGCACGTTGGGCAAACATTGACCTAGCTCTTCTCTTCCCCCACCC
>NW_004797570.1:306740-308113 GCF_000002075.1 Aplysia californica | reverse complement strand
CCTCTTTCTCTCCGTCCCTTTTTCCTCGAGGCCTCTATTTGCCTTTCTTCCTCCTCTAGTTTTGGGATCACTTACCCTCTCCCACTCCTTATGTAATACATGCATGTCTCTTTACCTCTCTCCCTACCCTCTCCCTATCTCCCTTTTCCCTCTTTCTCTGTGAAGCGGTTGATTTGTGGGCACTCTGGTGTGGTCTGCTTTTTCTTCAACTTGTCTCAGTTCAAATGCATTATTGCTGCTCGCCTGATCATTTCTTGGCAAAAGTAGCGGTATCGTGCCGACCCGCCATAGATTACAAACTGTCCACCCCCCTCCCCCCATTCTTCTCTCTTAACGGTACTAACCTCCTCCCTCCTTGTTCCTCTCTGTCCTCTATCTGTTGCCTTCTCTGCCCCCCTCCCCACCCATGTCTTTTTCGTTGCGTCTTCTTTACCCTCCCCATCCTTCTATTATTCTTTCTGCTGTCCTCTTCTCTCCCAACCCGTCCCCCTTTTTCACCCCCCTCCTCCTTCACTCTCCTGGCTCTCTCAATCTCCCTCTCCTGGCTCTCTCCCTCTCCCTCTCCCTCTCCTTCTCTCTCCCTCCCCCACTCTTTCCCTACCCCACTCTTTCACTACCGTACCCCCTCCCTTTCACCCTCCCTTTAGTTATACTATCTCTCTGTCTGTTTGGGTCTGTCTGTTACACTGTCTCTGTCTGTCCGTCTTGTCTGTCTGTCTGTCTGTCTGTCTGTCTGTCTGTCTGTCTCCTTTTACCCCTCAGCAGGGCCTCACAAGACAAATAGCGACAGTGCCTAGCAACTATCTTTAGTGGGGAAATGTCCCCAGCGGTATAACCCGGTGCAAAGATTAGCCAAATTGAAATTTGTACTTTGGGATGGCTACACCCCCCCAAACAAACAAACAAACAAACGAACCACAAACAAAAAATCACATGCTTTGTATTCATGATTTTATTTTGCGGGGTTTGACTTCAGGATACAAGTGACAGCTGCATGATGGGTAGGGACATGAGCTGGCACACAATGTTTTTCAGGCCTGGCAAAGTTTACTATGCAAATCGCTCCCATTCTTTGCTCTCATCTCTTCTCTTCGTCCCAGTCCGATTAATTGACCCGGAATCAAAGTCCCTATATTTTCAAAAGTACGTGTACTTTGTTTGTTTTTGTTTGTTTAGTATAGGGTTTTACGGCGCTCGCAACTGCATAAGGTCATATGAGCGCGCGGGACACACCTAATACTTTTTCGTTGGTAGGAAATTTTGAATTTTGCCCGGGTGGCGGCCGAAGCCTACTCTTATCGATTTTAGACCACCTAGGGATGACGGCAAACAAAGCGGAAAGCAGGGACAGGGGTTCGACTTTAAAATTGGAG
>NW_004797570.1:304772-305889 GCF_000002075.1 Aplysia californica | reverse complement strand
ACACACACACACACACACACACACACAGACACACACACACACAAACACACACAGACACATACACACACACACACACACACACACACTCGTTTGCGCTCTTACACACACGCAAATGCACATGCTACCGCAACCAGAGGTACTTAAACTCACATTTAACTTCAGTACCATAATATAGTATGAAAGAGACATGACCCTATTCGGGTGGATTTAAGTTCAAATTACTGTTATATGAGTGACATTATCCTTGCCGAGTGAATTCAATATGTTCTGTACGCTGACAGAGTAAGCGTGACTTTCCCCTGTCCAGTTGAAGTCAGTACGCTCACAGTGTAAGAGTGACATTTCCCTATCCAGTTGAAGTCAGTACGGTCACTGTGTAAGAGTGACATTATCCTATTCATGTGAAGTCAATGCTCTCACGGTGTAAGAGTGACATTACCCTATCCATGTGAAGTCAATGCTCTCACTTTGTAAGAGTGACATTACACTATCCAGTTGAAGTCAATACGTTCACTGTGTAAAAGTGACATTACCCTCGTCAGTTGAAGTCAGTAGGTTTACAGTGTAAGAGTGACATTACCCTTGTCAGGCGTCATAAGCTCGTGTTTTAATTACGATATTACCCCGACAGGGTGGATTTGATACGTTCGCGGTATTAAAGTGAGATTGCTTTAGTCGGATGGATTGGATCTCGCAGTGCAAGAGTTACATTACCGTCATCTGGTGGATTTAAGCCCTCATGATGAGGGTGACACTAACTTATCAGGTGGATTTAAGCTCACAATATTATAGTAGGGACTTTCCCAAACAGGATGATAGCCGCCGTTGTAGGTTTGTGAACATTTTAATCTCTAAAGTTCGGACATTGTGTGTGTGTGTGTGCGTTTGTGTCTAGTGGCGAAGAAGTTCATAAGGATATATCCAGTGTGAGTTTGTATGGATGTTATAATATTATGAGCGTGCGTGCAAGAGAGAGAGAGAGAGAGAGAGAGAGAGAGAGAGAGAGAGAGAGAGAGAGAGAGAGAGAGAGTGTGTGTGTGTGTGTGTGTGTGTGTGTGTGTGTGTGTGTGTGTATCGGTGTATGTCTGTATGTCTGTGTGTGTGTTATTGTGAGTGT
>NW_004797570.1:299088-300896 GCF_000002075.1 Aplysia californica | reverse complement strand
TCTGTCTGTCTGTCTGTCTGTCTGTCTGTCTGTCTGTCTGTCTGTCTGTCTGTCTGTCTGTCTGTCTGTCTGTCTGTCTGTCTGTCTCTTTCGGCATACGGTATAGTGCCCATGTACTAAGCATAACGTTGTGTAAGCTGTACTGTACCTAGCATAGCAGTGTATAGAGACACACAATATTCATGTACCTAACATATCAGTGTATAGACACAAAATATCCATTAACCAGCTGAGCAGGAAAAATGGTTCATTCAAAGAATTATTAATAACTTTTTTGTTTATGACTCAATTGACATCAACATTGACCGAAAGCGAAAACATGCATTCGGATTATGTTTTTTTTTTTGTTGTTGTTGTTTTGTTTTTTGTTTTTTTTTTGGGGGGGGGTTCGGATGATGTTTTTTTCTCTTTTTTTTTGGGGGGGGGGTGATAACGGAATGATGATAAAGCACTATAAAGTGCTTTTCCAGTTTAGACGTATCGGCAAACCAAAATCTCCCGTCTACCAAATCGACTCATGTAAAGACATAAAATATCCAAGTAACTAGCATAGCAGTGTGTAGACACACTATATCTATGTACTTAACATAGAGGTACTCGGAATTCATGTATCTAGCCATAATGTATGGGAACATAGCATCCTTGTACTTGGCATATCTACGTAATACACGCATTAACCATTTGCCTTGCTTGACGATGTATAGAGATACACAGCATCCATTTATCTAACTTTGTGATTTATATAGATACACATAATGCATGTACCCATTATGGTGGAGTTTATAGGTGCTCACTGTCCATGTACCTGGTGCTCAGTTTGATAACAAAATCTTTTACGTCCCCACCAACGAAATTTAGTTCGTATGTGAGGAGTGTCGTTTTGACGTCTGCCTGGCATAATTAACTCGGGCGAAACACAATACGTGCACTGCATTCTATTGAAAAGACGGTGTCAGCACTTGGAATTGAGTCGTTTTGTGCCCGTCTGGGCGCAAGGCAAAGGGCCTGACCATTACACTGCAGGCAGCGGCTTACATATTGCTATCAGCTCGCATGCCGGTGCATGTTGACACATTGTCCATGTTCCCAGCATAGCTAGCAGTGAATGAAGACACACACTGGCCACCTTCGCCGACTTTCGGCCATGACATGTTTTTGATCTGTTTTGTCTACTCTCGGGCTCTCACTGCCTGTGTTTTGTACACCCTGTCTCTCTCGAATACCTCGTCTACTTTCTGCTACTCTCGGTCATTGGCAAGCACTCACCCACTGGTCTTCTCTAGGCTACTCCTGGCCTCTCTCGTCTACTTTCGGATCATCTCGGTTATTGTCGCCCTCTTTCCGTCTCTCTCGGCTAATCTCGGCTTCTGTCGCCATCTTTCAGTCCCTCTTGACTACTTCACTGAAGGTCACTCATGGCTACTGGTCGCTACTCTTGGCCACTTCTGGCCACTGCCAGCCGCTCTCGGCTACTCTAAGGCCATCTAGGTCACTCTAGGCCACGTCGGTTTGAACTCACGTACACACGTGTTGTGTGTGTGTGTGTGTGTGTGTGTGTGTGTGTGTGTTTGTGTGGGTAGGTGCGTGGATGGGTGTGCATGTGTGTATATCCGTGTCCATGGTGATCATATCATGGTCGCCGAAGCTCCGCGTGATGAAGAGATGTTTGCTTTGCACTCCGTCTAGTAAAATCAAGCCGTGCTATGAACTAACCTGAAAACAACCAACTTTGTGTCCCGCGCGCTCATATTATGATCGAATTTGCGAGCGCCGTTTAAGTTTTAAAAATGTTTTTCCAACCCCCCCCC
>NW_004797570.1:294174-295529 GCF_000002075.1 Aplysia californica | reverse complement strand
CCACCCCTCACCTCGTTTGCCCCCTCCTTTAGGCTCCTGACTCTTTCTGCAGCCTTTCCACTACTTCACCTTGGCTCCTTCTTACTGCTGTCTTTCATCCACTCCCCTGATCTTCTGGTAGGAAAGATCTGCACCTAGCCTTCTGGGACACGGGCAAAAAATCTCGGAGGTCTCGTGTGCAAGTTGTGCACGTTAAAGATCCCTCGGTGGTCCACCTGGGCAAAATTCAAAATTTCCTACCAACTAAAAATGTTAGGTGTGTCCCGCGCGCTCATAGTATAGTAATATGACCTTATGCAGTTGCGAGCGCCGTAAAACACTTACCAAACAAACACTTCTCTCTTTCCCTGCCTTCCTCCTTCTATCTCTCCCCCATCCCTCGCTTTCTCTTTCCCCGCTCTCTTCTCTTCTCTTCTCTTTTCTTCTCTATTTATCTCTCACTCACTCCCATTCTGCCATTTTATTCTCTCTTTTCTTCTATCCTTAAATACCCCGCCCAGCTCCCCACTCAAGCCCTCCCTCTGTTTGTCTCAGTGACGCCGCTGACCCGGGTATTTCCATCAATGATTTACCTCCTCGTGACGGCCGCCATTGTCTAGGGCTGAGGTAATCAATGCACTCGCTGTGCTCAGTCCCGCCGGTCCGACTGCCATGCTCAAGGGCGCGCGGATAGGAGGCCAAGGGACTCAAGTTTTTGAACTTTTCTTTCCCCACCTCCACCCCACTCCCGCCCCCTACTTCTTCTGACCTCCAACCTACTTCCTTTTCCCCGGGTCTCCTGTCATGGACTCCTCACGATTTGATTTTCTACTATTATATACATGTACAATACTTAGTAAAATATCATATGCGTAGATGTATTTACGTAATACATATAATACTATGTAAGATTAACTGTCTGTCTGTGAAATCAGGCCTTCATCAAAAAAATTAAATCAAAGAAAGCAGCATGATTATGCCCTTTGGGCAATTTTTATTGATTTTTATTTTATTTTATAAAGGGGGGAGGGGGTGCTCAACACTTTTTATGCCTAATTAAAAACACATTTTTGTGTATAGTTATGGAAACACGTTGGTCAAAGGCGCTAAAAATGTTAATTTGCAGTTTCCAAGAAGACCCAAGCTTTGAAGCCACCAAACTGGTCGCGATTTTCTTGTTAAAGTTAACTTTGACTCGAGCTGACTCTTACCCCCTTCAAATGTAAATATCCTGACTTTTATTTGTAATAAATAGGTTTTTTTTCCATTGAAATGTCTTTATTGAAACTTCTGTGAAGGCTTTATATCAGTGCTTGCTAAACTTGTTGATGGTGATCACCAGGGTAGTGTTAGGTATTGTTTAATGTCCCCATTGA
>NW_004797570.1:290809-293063 GCF_000002075.1 Aplysia californica | reverse complement strand
TCTGTCAGTCTGTGTCTGTCTTCTACCTCCTTCCCCCCCCCCCCCCACCACCACAACAACACACACACACATACACACACATACATCTTTCTTTCCACCCATAATTTTTGTCTGTCTGTCTTACCTTTTCCCTAAACTTAATTACATTTATTGTGTCATTGTGCTTCTCCTTACTTCAACAAACGCCTGAGGTTTGCTGGTGCTCTGGTGTGGTTTGCTCCTTCTTTTGTATCAGACAACTATTGTATTTATCTCTCCTCATCCTTTTTTTGTGGTTTTTACTCTCTTGAAGCAACTCTAATCTTCATAATAATAATAATAGATAGCATTTGTATAGCGCATTTCCCCGCTCAACAGCAAGCTCTATGCACTTTACAATCTATACTATTACCCCTGCAGACCTGAGAGCATTCTGAAACAAATTCAACTTCAGTGCAAGCTGCCATTTATGGGTGCTAAAACACTAACATACTGACAAGATCTTTGGCTGTCTATGGCCGGGTACCCATTCACACCTGGGTGAAGGGAGGAAAATTCGTGTAAAGTGCATTTCCCAAGGACACTACATCAGGCTCAGGGCTCGAACCCCTGAACCAGCAACTTCATGATTACCTGAACCACTAGGCCACTGATGCCACCGCACGTCTTATGATGTAATTGTTCTACAAGTGCCTTAAAAAACTCATACTGAAAAAACAGGTGAAGTTTCTATTTCTCACTGTCTCTCCCACAGACTATGATGGTGACCAGGGCGACTGGGACTTTGACGAGACGTTGCGTCTGCAGCGAGAGACCAACAGCCTGCGCTCCCAGGTGCAGAGGCTGGGGACACAAGTACAGCACTGGAAGTCTGTGGCTGCACAGCTGGTGGGTACACCACTCTGTGGCTTCTCTATATGTGTGTGTTTGTGTATGTGTTTGTGTCTGTTTGCTCATGTGTCTGTATCTGTCTGTGTGTCCATCTGTTTGTGTGTCTGCGTTTCTCTGTGTGTGTTTGGATATGTGTCTGTGTCTATCTGTATGTGTGTATGTTTATGGGTGTGTGTGTGTGTGTATGCCTCTGTATTTCTGGGTGTATATTTTCATGTGTGTTTGTTTCTATCTGTGTAAGTGTGTGTGTGTGTGTGTGTGTGAGTGTGTGTTTGCGTGTGCACCAATATGTGCATGCGCGTGGATATTGAATGTACATCAGTGTGTATGTTTATGTGGTTGAGGGAGTCATGAGGGTAATTGTCACCAAATGTCGGTCCTGTTTTCACAAAACCAACCAAATTGAGTATGGTGAAATCCTCCTTAAATAAGGGATCTTAGCATGTTTGAAGACCATAAACATAAATCTTCACGGAACATGACCCAAAACAAGATTCCCAGCCACTTGGCTGACAATCTAGTCTGGCTTGAAAGTCGTAAAACTTCCAACTTGGCTTGCCGTAAGGCCTGTATTTTTATTTGGTTCCATGATGTTTCCAACGGAGACTTCCTGTAGCTTTGTTTTCTTGTACAGCATGAGGTAGCAGAGTTTTCTCTGTAACTGATGGCTCCGGTAGTGAGAGGCTTGTGCCTGCAGGTGTAGCTTAGCCTCTACACTGCTATGTAGATGTGTGTTCCAACTTTTGTTTTCAAAAACTGCTTCACTGTCATTTATTTTTTCTCCGTCTATGGATGCAGTTTTAAAAGATGTAATAACAGCTTGTGCAGTTGTTTATTCTTCAATAAGGGGAAAGATATGGCTTCTATTTGATTTTCTTGAATAAACATATCTTTTCTGTACAAACGCAGATAGAAATGCCTGAGCAAGAGTAATGAAGAGTCAGAGGTTAATATAATGTTTCAAAACGTGAGAAGAGAATTCTTATTTGTTGTCGGGTGTTTGCAAGAAGATTCATGCAGCTTCATTTTAACTCCTTTAGCTAGCTAATCTGTTCCTTTCAATTTCCCATTTCAGTCCCTGTCAGTAGAAAGAATGCTTCAGCCTGTTAATTGTGTATCATTGTCTTTCATATACTTAATAAATTGTGCTTCTACAATATGCATACACGCTTAATGGTGAGCCTTTCAGTTTTAGTGTGGAGATGAATGTCCTGGCCATGTTAATGCATACCTTGGGGGCAAATTTAAGCTGTGATTAGCAGTTTATCAGTGATAACATCCAGCCTCAATGTTTGCTTGTGGTATTAAGGGTGGACCATGTCTGCTGGCCACCTCTCTGTGTCAACAAGTGACCCCTCTAATGCGGACTGGCGGAGGAGAGGGG
>NW_004797570.1:268291-290550 GCF_000002075.1 Aplysia californica | reverse complement strand
CACACATACACACACACACACACACTCACACACACACACACAAACCCACACACACACACTCTTCAAACTTCAAAATTAGGGGTGGGGGAGGGGGGAGTGGGAGGGGTGTTAGGGAGAAAAATTTGTACACCTTGTCTGTGGGCTTATCTGAATGAACGAGAAGAGAGTGAGAGAGAGAGATGGGGGAGGGAGCAGAGAAGAAGAAGGAATATTTGCAGAAAAGAATTGCTTTCATGTACAATAACTTGTAGTCTTGAGATTTGTCTTGAATGCCACCACAGAAGGTTTTGTTTGTGCAAATTTGTTGCATTTTGTAAAGTTATGGAAGAACATGTCAGAAAGCAGGGGTTGGAGGCCATGTGTATGGTGAAGAGGTTTCTTTAAACTGGTGTGTGTTTGTGTGGGTGGGTGTGCGTGCGGACCTGTTGATGGCTCTAAGAATGTCCCTCCCTCTGTCCTCTCTCTGTCAGGCTAGCAGGGTTTCACAGTGATCTCTCATGAATTCTTGAGACTTGCTTATGCCACAGTTTTGACCTCTGTGTCGTTCTCTGGTTGTGCAGACGGAGACACAGAGAGAGAGAGAGACAGAGAGGTCTGGCTGCCGGAGGGGGTGGGTGGTGGGTGGCTCTTATTGAGTAAGCGTGGTGGTGTGCTGTAACCATAAGCCCCGGACACGTGAGATAAAGCGTTGAAGGGGAGAGCCAATGGCGTGGCTGCTCCAGCAAACTGGATGGCTTAGCTTGTCTCTTATCTCTAGCAGCGGCCAGGAGCTTGCTGGTTGGACAATTTTCTCAGCAAACCCACAAGTTGCTCAATCTTGCCGGCGGCCGCAGGGGACGCGACACACACTTCCCGCTTCTAGACGCCCGACTCGCAGGTTGCTGAAGCAGGTGGAGACTAAATTTTTCCACAAGTGCCGTATCCTCACTCCTTCCCCTCTCTCGTTTTCTACATGGTACAAGGCTAAAGTCGATTTTGTTTGCGTGACATTTGGGGGCCGAGTCATGGTACATGGGCCGCTGCGGCAATCGACGCTAGAGGAGCACAGAGACGATGTGCGCAAAATTCCTGGTCCTGCTTTTTTAGCTCATTTTGAATTGCAAAGGGCTTATGGGATTGGTCTGTTGTTGCGCCGCAGTCTGTGGCTTGCTTCCACACGCTAGGTTCACATCCAGCAGTTGCACGGAGCACTGTTACTGATACCTCAACCATGACAGCTGACCATACTCTAACTGTCTGTTGTCCATGCAAAGTTCAAGACCCTTCTTCTCACAAGATGCCATCGTCCGTGCAAAGGTGAGTGGCTACAATTTTGTTCTGTGAATAGCTGCCGTTTTCTCTCTGTGAGTGGTTACAGTTTTGCTATGAGTGGCTACAGTTTTGCTTTGTGAGTGGACATGAACTGGCATTCGTCGGTCACCGAAGGTCACTCCAAAGTACACAGACAAGCTAACAATGGGTTTAGGAGTGTACGCACGTTGCCCAGACTCCTCACCTCCTCACCTTTGCTGTAGGTCAGTCCCAGCGGAGGAATCAATGGAGCTGTGGGCTGGCCAGCAGTGTGTACACAGGCTCTCTCTCTCCCCAGACCTTTCTTTTCTGTCGTTGGTCAATTGAGATATTGGAGAGGGGGGTCCTCGGTGCCATGATGTGTGTGTACTTTGTGGTCAGTAAGAGCAAACAAAGATGTGGTAAGCCCCTCTAGCAGCAGGTGAAGTGGGACCACTCTCTCTGTCTCTCTTGGTGTCTGTGGATGTGGTGCTGCTGCTGTAGTACACACTTCAAGCACCGCTGTGTTCATGGTGATCTGATACCCAGTCTCTCACCAAACACATTTCTACGTTCATTATTCATTTTCTGAATTTTTTGTTTTTTTGGATGGGTTTTGACTCGAAAGAAATTTGTGACTTCTTCTCATTTTGGTTTGTCACTCGGACTCCTCTCAGTGAGTAGCCATTTCAAATGATCAGTAATTAATGTTTTTTGCTTATTAATCATGTGCTGTCCTAGTTTGTGGGTGTTGGCGTGTGCTCTGGTGTGGTTTGCTTCTTCTTTCCTATCAAACATCTATCATCCTTTTTCTCCCCTTCTTTTTTATGTTTGTTACTCTCTTGCAACACCTCTAATCTTCTGGCGCTCATATGACCTTATGCAGTTGCGAGCGCCGTAAAACCTCTACTAAAATTAAAACTGTCCTAGTTTCAACATGAAAGTAGTACTGATGCACATATCCTGTCGCCTTTGATTTCCTCTAAGTGTCAGGCTCTTGTGTTCTCCCCTCTTGTCCAATTGCAGTCTCGATCCTCTTAGGACAAAACTTCATGTACACTGAAGTTCTGAAGGAGAATTTTTAGTCAACTCATGACTTTCTCAGTAAGGGAAATTTTCACCTACTTTCCTCCTTGATTACTGGCACAGTTAGGGAAACTTTCATCCACCCATGATTCATGCGGTTAAGAAAACTTTCACCTGCTTGTGACAGGCTCTATAAAGGAAACTGTCATCTACACATGGCTCAAATATTTAAGAAAACTTGCACCGTCTCACAACTCGGTCAGTTAGGATTACTTCATGTATGCATGACTCTATTGTTTATGAAAACATTTACTTACACATGACTTGCTCGGAAAGGAACACTTTCACATATACTCATGATTTGCTCAATTAGGAATCCTCTCACTTTGCCATAACTGTCTGATTGGAAAAGTTTTATTTTCACATGTATCGCTCAATAAGAAAAGCCTTTATTTACACTTGACTCAGTCAGTAAGGAAAACTTTTACTTATGCACGACTCAGTTGGTAAGAAAAAGTGGCAAAAGTGACATTGAGCCCTCCATTCGGAACTTATTTGACCTGCTACACTGTTTATGGGTCCCCACTCTCAGTGGGGCAACATATGTGTGGCAGTAAGGTCATGCAAAAGACACCATTAACTTATCTTAAGAGTGGAGTGTCGAAATTTACTTTAACTGAAACGCATTTATTAAAACACGACTCAGTTGATCAAAAAAAACTTTCATCTGAGGGTATGGTTCAGTCGATCATAAATACCTTCACCTACACATGATTGGGTCTGTTGAGAGTACTTGTCATCAGCCATTTTTTCAGAGAATTGTCTTTCTTATCACGAGCAACAGTTTTTTCCAGAATGTGTGGTCTCCCATCATGTACTCGTTTCATTACTAGAAGTGTAATATTTACTTCAGAATGACTCTCCTTGAGACATGAGGGTGTTACCAAAATAGGGCAGACCTGAATGTTCTGCGAGTTGTGGGCTTGTCTCTGCAATGGATACTTTTGGTTTTATTTTCTAGCTTCTGCTGGTCTCATAACCCATGCTTTCATTCTGATAATGATCTATATTGAACTTTTTGGTCTGACCATACCAGGCAATGTTTTATCATTTGTTCCCATGTATTGGGGGGAAATGTTACTTCAAAGTTTCTGGGTCCCAATAATCTCAGTGGCACAAGATAGCCTTCAGTCATTTCACTTGTAATCTCACTTTTGCTTTTTTTCCTCATAAATGTGTTAATCTTATCTTTCTTTTTTGACATATCCTCAAACATTGGAATTTAACATTTTTTGCTGACTCGTTTTTTTTATTGACTAGAGAAATACTGCTGAGGAAGTGCCTTTACAAAATAAAGAATGAATTTGTTTGGGCTTTTGTAAATGTTTTAAAATGACAAGATTTTTCTGGGTATTCATGATATGACGCATTCCCTGGGCTGGTTGGCCTTCAGCCAATGACAAATGTCCACGATGGAATTTGAAATCTTTCCCCAGGTTATGAGATAGGAGAAGCCCCCCCGACAACCTGTCTCCATTTTGTTTGCTCTCAGCTCCCCCCTTCCTCCCACCCTTAGGTAGATAAGAGGTGTGGGGAGATAAGGTATCATATCCTGCAGGCCAGGGCCTCAGCCCGCCTGCATACGGGCCAAGTGCTCTCACAGGGGGCGCTGTGCTGGGCCCGGTGTGACCCCAGTACTATCACAAGGTACCTAGGGCACTTGTTCTAGAGCTACAGTTGAGTGTGAAGAGAGTCAGGAGGGATGCTCTTTCCACTGTAAGCCACCTCTGTATCGGAGTGGCTCCTGGCTTGTACAGTGGGGATGAGACCAACATTCTTTTAGACAACTCAGGTTTCTTACACACACAAGTCTGCCTCTACCTCACCTTGTCTCTCTACCCACAGAGAGATGCTGTTTCAAACTTTGACTCAAGGCACTTGTGTGTAGGGGCTCTTCAGTGACCCCAATGTGTGTCTGTGTTCCTCCAGTCAGGGCCTACAAGTCTGTGTGTGCCCGTGTGTGTGCCTGTGTGGTGCCCATGTGTGTGTGCCCATGTGTGTGTGGCTATGCGTAGAGAGTACTCAAAGGGATATTGAGCAAACATGAGAGCGTGCTTCTCTCCATTATTTGACCAGGACATTTGTGTTGACTTTACCCAGGCTCAGCCCTTGTGGAAGTAGATTCGATCCAGGCTGTGGGTACATGGGACTTGCTCTCTACTCTAGTGTGTACCTCACTGGAGCCGTGCAATACACTAGTAGTCTTTAGTTGTAAATATCAGCTGTTGTGTTTGAGTGCCTTGTGTGTATATGAGAAATTTTTATGAAAAGTGAAGCCGTTTTTACAGGAGATCCATTCTTTGTCCGCCAACGTTCCTTTGTGCAATAATGGGTCAAAGTATTGCCAAACACATCAGGCTGTCAGCTCTCTGCTATATATAGCTTCTTACCAACTCGCCCTCTCTTGTCACATGGAAAGGTCTCTATCACTGGCTGGGGTAGATTTTTGTTCGGGGCAAAATAAGTTTGCCAGTTTTGCATTTTTACTTCTCTTTTTACCTTTTGAGGATTTGTAATTGATGGAATATTTTTATTTTGCATTGTTTACAGTTGTTCAAGTCTTTACTAGTTTTTAAAAAAATCAGGCTCACAAAAAATTCAGCTTAATATCAACATACAGGAATGATTTTGAAATTCCATACATAGAAGAAGCTATTACAAAAAATTTTGGGTTAATTTGTTCTGGAACTCCAAAATATTTTTTGTGTGTCCTTGCATTGATGTGGTTTTATTTTATTTTTCTAGGGTCACCATGCCGGTGATGAAGTTGCGGAAGTCACAGCCAGTGCTGATGTCCTTGACCTTCAGAACAAGATCAAGGTGAGAGTTCCTGTGCAATGTACTAGCTTCCTTTTCCTGGTCTTGTACTTTTGACTTTTTCGTCCCATTGGGGGCACCACTGTGGTCCTATTCTTTCCCCTCTTTTTAACTTGTAAAGACTTCTTTTGCAATATAACTGATATTATTTAACTAGTGTTACCTTCTTTCTTTTCTCCACTTCTACAGCGACATCAGTGTATGTTCTTCTTAGCGTTGCCTTTCACTGTATTGTTCTATATTTGTTGACCTTTTATTGTGTTACTGTAGTTGAGAACACACTCCCTCATGCTCTTCCCTTGATTTATGGGTGGTTGGAGGGCACCACTGGTAGCTCCTGTTTCTTTTTGTTCTCTCTATTATCCCTGTCTGTATTTCTATCTTTCTTTTTTCCTGTACTGAATAACCGTTTTTAGGTCAGTGTGTTTCTCTTTGCTCTTGGGTGGTTGGCTGGTGTTCTTGTGTGGTTTCCTCCTCCTTCTTTTCTATCAAATGTCTTTCATCAGTATTTCTCCCCCTTCTTTCTCTTTATGTGTGTATGTTGCGAGTGCTGTACAACTTGTACTAAAAAATCTCTTGACTAAGTACTCTCTTTACTCAAACTCAAGCATTATATCATTACTATGGTTGACACCTCTCCTTCCACCCCACCCGTGTCCTCTTCCTTCAGGAACTGGAGGGTCAATTGTCCCGATCTCGGGAAGATCTCCAACAACAGGCAACATCCCTGCACGACCACCACCGCGAGAAAGTGGCAACACTCAAATCTCGGCATAAGACAGAGGTGGAGGCTTTGTGCTCACAAGTTTCAGCTCTTGAGCAAAACCTAGCTGATGGTAGGTGTGGAGTCTTAACCTTATCCACCGTTGTTCAAAATATCTCTTCCTGTTATTAGGTATCAACCCTTACTCTAGCCACTCGTATTCTAAATATAACCTTCAGTTATTAATGGTAGATGTTGAATCAAAATGGTAGCTGTATTTTTTCCTTTTCTTTTCTATTTTTGACATGCTTTTTCTTCATTTGTCTGTTTTTCACATGTTCTTCTGTCCAATTGTCATTCTTGCATGTTCTTCCCTCTCTGGTCTATTTCTCAACTGTTCTTCCTTCTCTCGTTTATTCTTCACATACGGTTCCCTTTCTTTTACAGACTTTGTTCGTTATCTTCTTTTTCTCATCAGTTTTTCACATTCTCATTATTTTCTTTCCTGTGGGTGTTTGGCAGGTGCCATGGTGTGGTTTGCTCCTTCTTACCTGTCAAACATCTATTTTCCCTATCTCTCCTCCTTCTATTTTGTGTTTGTTACTCTCTTGTAGCATTTCTAATCTTTGGCACTTGGATTACCTTTTTGTATTGCAAGCTCTCTAAAACTCTAACTAACATTAACTATTATTTTCCCCATTTCTCACATGTTTCCCCTGCCTTCTTTGTTCAATAAGTCATGCATTCTTTTTCTGGTCCCCCAGTGAGAGATGTGGGAAGCAGCTCACAACACAGTGGTTCTGGTACCCTGCCGGAGGCTGAGAGGTCAGAAGTCACCGAAGCCAGAGATGAAGTGCAGCGTGCCAGACTGACACAAGCCTTGCACCAAACAGAACAGGTAATTTCCTCCTCGTAATATTGTTGACTGCGATGAATCTCATTTCCAAAGAGAGCCATTAATGTCCTCATAAAAATGTTCACTAGTTACTAGGCTGGCTCATGCCTTCTGATCAGACAAAACTCTGTGGATTTTCAGATTAATTGAAATTCTTTTTTGGACTTTGAAAAGTGATATCTTTAAAACTTGATTTCATATTTATTGTTACAGATTGTGTTTCGTAATCATTATGTGAACTTTAAAACATTGCTGCTCTGTGCAACATACATTATGCACGTTTTTTGTTTAATGCTGTGTTCAGTCTCAGTGCAACATTCCTACTCTGTGCTACTTATGCCCTGACAACTTGCCAACTCATTCTGCGTGGGCAAGTTCTCTTGTGTACTATGTGCAGTTTTGAGAGGACAGGTGTGCGGAGGTTGAGCTTTGCTTTGAGATAGCCCTTATTGTGGTGTGTGTTATCTGGTACATTCAAGTTGACATTATCTCAAACCTATCTCTGTGCTTCTGTCCCGGAGTTGGACCAGTATTTTCACTCTTGACTGGGAACCACTCCAAGCTCTTATCTCTGGTCACTGACTGCATGCTTTGTTTAAGGTTGACTCCCCCTCTTACATCCCTCACCCCTCAACCACACGCATGCGCGCGCGCGCACACACACACACACACACACACACACACACACACACACACACACAGACGTGCTCTCAGACACGCAAGCGCAGGCACAGGTACTCCTGAATAGTGGTAGTTGCATGTACGTGAGAGGAGTTTCTCGGCTGGTCCTGTTATCTATTTGGGTCGTCCTGACAGGCTCAAGCCCCGTCACGCAGCCACTCCTCCACAGCAAACACCGAACTGCAAGCACAAAATTGACATGTTGTAAATCTGTGGTTGCTAGGGGCAATCCTGTCTGAAGTGACAGTATGCACTATTTTCCTTTCCGTCCATGTTTTTTTATATTGTTTAGGATGGCTCAGGGTTAAGTTACAACCTGCTTTTATCTGCATGCTTTTTTCTAAAAGTGTGTCAGCAGAAAAGGGGTGTATGGTGGATGTTGAAGTTAATTTATATGGATTGCCTGTGGTTTCCATGCTATCTCATCAGTCAAGTGTCGGGGGTAGGGGGGTTTGCTTCAGGCACTTACAGTAATAGCAACAAGACATTTTCTGTGTTGTGAAACAGAACTTTTGACAGCAGATGTTGTATACAGATGTAAGATACAGATTATAGTAGATGTGGAGGACATGAGGTGTTCTGATACAGTGTCTTTTGTGGTGTGGTAGCAAGTAAAGTCATGAGAAAGTTGTCCCAAGTCCTGTGTTCTGTTTAAAAAATGTAGGTCAGGTCACTCTCTGTCCTTTTTTCTCTTGACCTGGATGTCAGTAGGCCTGAAGCAGTTGTAGCTGGCTGATCTCGATTTCTTGCTGTTGAGAGTGTAGTAATCTCAAATAAATACTGACTTGAAAGTCCCACACTACTATTGTTGACAAGGGATGTTTCCTCCATGACAGGCAGGTACAACGTTTCCATTGCTATGAGGCCTAGGTTAAGAAAGCAGAATATTGAGGCACTTGCCCAGCGTTTTGTGCTGCCTTGATTGAGATATTTCATTGTCATCAAGCAGCATGTGTATGTCTTTTGAAGGTCTAGGGTAGCTCTTTCCAGGTCTTTGTTCATGGTAGCTAATGTTGGGACCATTTGTTATACCTCACGCCTTAATTATGTTCTGTGGGGACTCTCTCTCTGGTTGGACAAACATTTTCCCCACAAGACTGCAGTCATCTGGCAGCACAAGCTGAGTTGATCTGCTTTTTTCTCAAGCTTAGAGCTTTTTTTTGTCTCTCTAGTATGGAGTATATTCTTGATTACTGCAGACATTTTCTTTGTTCTCACACCATCTTCTTCTTCTGAAGTTCATAGAATTTTATTGGAAATTCAAAGTGTTTCTATGGCTACTGTTTGTTACATTGTAAATGGGTATGTTTGTTTGCCAACGTGTGTTAGTATCTCTGTTTGTGTAAATGTGATTGTGAATGTTAACTAATGTATATGTGTGTTCTTTCTTGTGTTTGTACATGAGTGTGTAAGTGCTCGGCTGTATTTATTTTTTGATTTATGTGTTAATGTCTGTTAATGTGTATATTTGTTGTCTTTAGGCACAGCATGAGCGTGACAGGCTGGAGTCTGAGCTGTCAAAACTTCGGCAGGAAGTGGTGCGGCTCCAGCAGCAACGAGACTCAGCTTTGGCCGGTAGCAATGGAGAAGATCTTCAGAGGACAGTGGACGAGCTATCTCAGAAGCTGGAAGGTAAGGAGTCTAGGTAGTTTGTTTCTCTGTGTCATTTGTGTCATGCATCTTACAGGGAAGTAGTATGTGTTTTTAGTGAACTGGTGCTTTTGACCTGCAGTGTAAAAGTTAAATTTTTTGTAGCAATCACATTTTTAAATGTGTAAATTAATCTCTAATTAGATCTTAGGAAAATAAACATTTTACTTTGTATTGCGTATCGGCACAGTCTGGGTTAAAAAGAGAAAGCTCATTAACACAACGATTATTCAGTACAGCGAAAGACTGATGAACTCACTACATTGCATGAAAGTAGTCAGTATACTACGTGAAAGGGTTCAGTTCTTTTGTGTGTGGTATAAAAGTGGTCATTTTGTCAATTTGAAAGTGGTCTTTTGTTTCTGAAAGGAGTTGATGTGGCGCCCGAAAGTATATGCTGTGTGAGAGTGATCAGTGTGTTGTTCTCAAGTTTGCCATAATTTCTAGATCAAGTTATTGAGATAATAAGATTGCTTGTGAAAGCTCACAGTAGAGATTTTTTACATCGGAGAAGTTGTCTTATAAGTTTGATGATGATTTTTCTAAGTCAGATGGTAGTTTGATAAGTAAGAAAAGGTTCATATTCAAATTGCTATGGTCTTTCTATGTCTGATGATGATTTGATGAGCGTAAAATGGTTTTCATTCAAAGTTCTGGGTCTTGTATTAGATCTTGATATTTGTTAAGTATTGATGGACTGTATCTGTAATGGAGTTTTCTGGTGTTTGTCCCCAGCGTCCGAGGTGGAGAGGTCTTCACTGCGCCGGGAGCTGGCGGAGGTGAGGGAGGAGTTGGTCAACACCAAGTACAGACTGTTGGATCAGCTGGATGCAAACCATGTACTCTCTCGCTACTACCTCTTCTGTCTAGTGGCTCCTTCAGCCTCACCAGTACTCTTATTTAAATCGTGTAGAACTCATAATTTGTGGCCACAGCTACAATAGAGTGGAGGGATAAGCAAGTAGTCTTGGCTCATCACAGACCAGATAGTTCTACAGTTTTCGTTTAATTTCACGTATGACTCTCATATTTTGAGAAGTTTTGTCGGTGTCTTCCTCAGAGAAGTAACAATTTAGTGTTAGTTGTCTAATCAGATTGAAGGGAGGAAAATTCTCTTCTTAAATAACCTTTGAGTGTAGATAGGTCAATGGAGAAATATGGGTCAGTTATGAAACTGAGATTTGAAGCCGGAGTGTTACAGATAATTTCCTTGTTTATGCATTTAGCGCATTGCGCCCTATTTGCCTCATGGGACTTGTATGTGTGAATGACCAGTGACAATATATGATCTGTACTAAACGCACATAGTTACTGTTGTAGTGACAGGGAGGGTTGCTTGTGCTTGCTTTTGGTCACGGTTGGGGACAGAAAGTTGGCAGTAGATCTAATAAGTGCTTGTTTGTTTTCCTGTATCATTCACTGCTAGTGAAAGACAAGGACAGCTTGTCCTCTTACAAAAGAAAATGACCTGGATAAATAATACATGCATGCCATTTGGCTTTCTTAAAGTTTGGGTAGAAAATGAATAGGATGCTACTGGGCCTAGTGCGGACTTTGTGTGTCAAAGCATGTCCCTGTCTATCTGACTGAGCTATTGTCTTGAGGAATTCCTTCACCCAACAAGCTAGTTGTCATGATGAGAAAAAGCACAAGGCATGGTTTGCATTCACCTGCTCGTTCCAGTCTGTAGTTAACAAATTATGTGTTGCTTTCTGGTCTTGTTTGATGTGTGTGTGTGTTTGTGTGTGCGTGCGTGCGTGCATGGGTAAATGCGTGTGGTGTTATGTGATCTCTATATGTGTGTGACTACGCTTAACTATGTGGTCATGTGTTTTGCCTGTGTTATGATGAATGTATATAAAACATTTGCTGCTCTTGACTGCAAGCAACAAGTGGGGCAGGGATAAAATGTGTTCTGCTGGGTTCAGGGACAGCGATAAAGCTGCAAGTGGGACCTGGTACCTAGTGACTGCTTTTGTGACTGCCAGGCTCTGGGACCAGCATGCAATCACGAGTCACACAGAAAGGAACAGTAATTGATATGACAAGGGGCACTCTGTTGAAGGTTGCATCTTCTTTCCTATAAACATGTTATCGTCCTTATGGCTCCTCATCCTTTACTTTGTGTGTTACTCTCTAGTAACATCTCTCATCTTCGGTTTTTATATGATCTGTGTGTGTTGCAACTGCTGTAAAACTTTTATTAAAACTGTACTGATCTGACAAGTCAGGGTGGTGGGTATGTCCTGCTGGAGGTTGCTGGCCACTGTGTGTTTGGTGAGGGCTGGTGTGACTTTTTGTTGCCTGGAAGACCCATTGCTTCTCTACGCTCCAAAACGGCTCCTTATTTTGCTAGCCTGCTATGTTTAGTGTAGTATTTTTATATCAGGCCCCCACTTCGTGAGCCTACAGCAACAACCGAACTGTAAGGAAGGATGAGTGTGGTGGAGGCTCGTATTGTTTCCATGAGGTGCATGGCCCTGGTTTAGTTCACATTCCACCTGCTGTGCCAGTCTGCATGGCGTCAGTCTATGCTCTTTTGGCCTTTGTGCATGACCCCATTCTAAGCTTGCAGCTGGCCTGTCTGCGTAACCCCAGTTTTTTTGTTTTCTCTGGGACTTGGTGAATGGCTCCAATCTATGATATCAGTGAGCCTGTCTGCATAGCCCAAATCTGGGATCTCAGTTGGCCTGTCTGTGTGGCCCCAATCTACAATTGCAGTGAGCCTGTCAGCATGATCCCAGGCTGCTCCCAGTTGGCTTGTCTGATTTTATGTTCTCAGGCTGCATGGCCCCAACTTATGTTTGTAGTCTGCTTGTCTTGTCTTCTTGGTCGCAGTTTTTGCTCGAAGTCAGCCTGTGTAAGACAGCACTCCAGCTTGCTTCAATTTGTGAGGCGAGTCTAACCTTGGCTCACTTCTTCAGCCAACAACATTCCAGTTCGCTTTGTTGCATGACCATGAATGCTGTGTGCTCTTACAGTCTGTAATCATTCACATGCCAGCTTGCCTTGTTACATGACTCCATCTGCAGGAGTTAACATGCCAGATTCCCCAGTTGCATGGCCCCTTCTGTGGTCACTCACTTGACAGCTTTCCTTGTCGCATGGCTCTGTCTGCAGGAGTTCACATGCCAGCTTGCCTTGTTACAAGATCCTGTCAGGGGTCTCTCACATCCCAGCTTTCATGTTGCATGGCCCAATCTGCCGTTGCTGACTTGCCAGCTTGCCTTGTCACATGGCCCTGTCCCATGTATGCTCAAACAACTGGCCGTCACTCACATGCCAGCTTGCCTTCTTCCAGGCTGATGCCCAGGGTGTGCTTTGTGAGCTGAGAGAAATGCGAGAGTCGATGGATATGGAGGCTGTGAGTCGCCGTGGCAACATGCGAGCAGAGATGAGGTCGCTGGTCAATCAAATGTTCCGGGTGGGACAACAGGTGCTTTTACTCTCAGTAAAGGTCTATTTCAAACCCTCGGATCTACTACACATACGTTGACTCATTACAGTTTCTTTTTACATGATGACTCATTACACAGCTCCTGTACGCATGGTACTGACAACACCAACACATTACACACAGACCCACTAAACACTCCAACTCCGCACTGCCTATAGAAAACTGACTCCCTCCCCTCTTGTACTACAGACTTCCACAATGTGCTGACTCACTATACTGTGATGTTCTCTGGCTCTACACTAGCTGTGCTCTGTCTGACACATTTCTCACTGGTTTATACAGATAACTCGGTATAAATGGATTTTTCCACTGTACTCTGAATGAAAGATCTTTTTTTTGTAGTGAGACCCAATTCTTTCCTGTTTTTGTTGTGTGAAATATCCCTGTATTACCCAATTGTCTCTGTCTCCTCTCTATGTAAGAGATCGAGGTACTGTCCAATAATAATATTCTCTCTGTCCTATTTAAGAGATCTGTGTAGTACTTGGTTCTCTCCCAGGCCTATCTATGTGAAAGGTCTGTGTACGGTCAAATTCTCTGCCCTCAGAGCTCAGAGCTGAAGCAGTCGCTGCAGACGGTGAAGTCTGAACAAGAAGAAGTGCGCGACAAAGCAGAGCTGTTACTGGAGGAAATGACAGATCCTGGGAGACAGAAGCTCACAGCAGGTCTGGACTCGTCTGTTACTGTTTTATGTTGTATCTAGCTAGATGTAAGTAGGTCAACGAGAAGTAAGGGCACTGGAAAGAGAAAGACAACAGAAGTGATACATTAATATCAGTAGTGACACATGAGTGTTACAACGGTGACATCAGTGCCATTAGTGACTTGTCAATGTCAGTGGTGACATATTAATATCAGTGGTGATAAATCAATGTCCGTGTGTTTTGTTTTATTGTCGGAGGGTATCACCTGTCTTTCTAATTGTTAAAGTGATTTTGTTGTCTTTTAACATTTCATTTATTTATTTTTTTGGAACTTATTTTATGTTTTCAAAGTGGTGGCAGCACAGTGTAGGTAGGGATGAAACAGAACAATCAAGCCCAAGCCAAATAAATACAATTTGTGTCATAGAAATTGTGTCCTGTTAGTGTTGTTAATTAAGAGTAGATTACTGATGTTCCTCATACCCTTATCTTCATCTGTTTTCTGTTTTCTCCCCTCCACCCCCCCCATCCCTTTCCACCCTGCTTTGTGACTACAGATGTGTTTGACAGTCTGGAGCGTGAGACTTTGGTCCTGAGGGAGGAGAACCTGAAGCTGAAGGAGCAGATAACCTTGTTGGAGAAGTCTGTGCTAACCAGTGGTCAAGAGAGACAAAGCCTGCAGGCAACAGTGACCAAACTGAAGGGGAGGCTTGGGGAACTCACTGGTGAGTTGCTGTTCTATGTTTGAAGTCAACTTGTTTTCAAGGCCCAACCTATGTTCACAGTCTGCCTGGGGGTGTGAAGGAATAATGTGAGCTTGGGCTGGGTCAAGTTACACAAATAATGGGATGAGCAATGTCTCACAGTTTTCTTTGAAAGGCCTCATTGCAAAGCTGGAGGGAGTTTGTGTTAAGAAGATAATTTTTGCTTATGTGAAAGATGGAACTAGTTTTTACTGTTGTGCCTGGTCATGGAGGGAGTGGGAAGGAAGGTTTTATTGTAATTTTTGATTATGGTGGGGGTAACTTATGGAGGGGAATGACTGACAGGTTTTTTCCCCTTTAATTTTTTATCATTGAGGGGGTAGCTGTGACAGGTTTTACTGTAATTCTTGGTCATGGAAGGGGTGGCTGTAATGGAGGGTGTGGCTCTGACAGGTTTTCTGCTGTAGTGGGTCATTGGTTAAGGCGGTTGCAGAAGTCTCAGGTTTTACTGTGTCTGTTGTCCGCTGATGCCTGTGAAAACAGTCTCTTAATCCAGCTCCACACCTGTTGTTGACCTGTGTATGTCTTTCTCTCTTTTTCCAAGGGCAAGACTGGGAGGACTCAGACACAGATGTCTCCTCTCTGCTCAGGTAGGCTTAGGCTATGTTTCTCTTGTAGTGCATATTCCCATCGTATGTACACACTCTCACATGGACATAAAAGCTCTCACACAAGTACATTAACATACTCATTGCTCACCTATGCACATTCATACAAAAACACACACACACACTTACACACACACACACACACACACACACACACACACACACACACACACACACACACACACACACTTTATTGTGCTTGCCGTTTGATGCCAGTCTGAGTGTTAAAGTGCTTCTCTTTACTAAAATCTACCATTCTTATGTTTGTCCATCCACCTCTTTGTTTTCTGTCTCTCGTTTTCACTGTATAATTCTTGTCTGCCTGATGTCTATTTCTATGGTATTTTTCGTGTGGTGAATGTCTTTATATTTGTTGTCTGATGGCTTTTCTTAGCTGATGTGCCAAGAAGAACATATATGGCTTTGTTATGTTGAGGAAAAAGTTGTCCCCCTTGAAAAAAACTTGAATATCTTTTTTACCTTCCCTTGTCCCATCTCCCCCATCTTGTCTCTCCTTTATATTTACATTTCCCCCTATCCCCCTTCATTCTGTGTCTGTCTGCTGCACCCCCTGCTTGTGCTGACAGTGGAGAGCGAGAAAACCCTCGAAGCGCTCTGGACATTGGCCAGGAGGAAGTGGACAGGGAGCTGGCTTCATTGCGGGTACAGCTGGAGACCCAGAAAGAGAGCATGTCTGGTGTGGAAATGGAGAGAGCCGACTGGCTGATGGAGCGAGAGGCATTGGAGGATGTCTTGACCGAGCTCAGACAGAAAACGCAAGAACAGGAACAAGAACTCGTGTCTCTGAAGTCATCAGGCTCAGATGTGGTTGGAGAAACATCTGCAGGTATGTGATATGTTGAGCTGGCTAATTTGTTTTTGTCAGCTTTGACCAATGAGAAGAACTTGTGTACTTAACTTTGTGCTAGATCAAAACTTTATTAAAAACTCTGTACAAGATAGAACTAGGTGGCTAACTGTGTGACTGATGAGAGCTATGTGGGTAACTGTGTGCCTGATGAGAACTTTGTGTTTATCTGTGTACTACATTACCATGAAGTTGTTAGATCTAGATGGAGTTTTTTCAGTAAACTATCTTTTACTCTGCAGTTATGTTTATGTAGAGGACAGGTGTGTTAGTGTGTAGTTTATCTACCAATAGCCTTTGTTTTGTTCCCTGCTTGGACATGTGTGGTGTTGGTGTGCTATGTGTGGTGTGTATTGTAGGAATAACAGGACTTGTGTGTTGTATTCCCCAGATGTGAAGTCATCACAGGAACGTGTGGCTACATTGGAGGCGGAGCTTAGCTCTCTGCGTGGGGATCGGGATGAGCTGGAAAGTGCCTTGGAGGAGCTAGATTCACAGCACTCTCAGGCCC
Organism: Aplysia californica; assembly: GCF_000002075.1. NCBI lineage: Eukaryota > Metazoa > Mollusca > Gastropoda > Aplysiida > Aplysiidae > Aplysia > Aplysia californica. The sequence goes on along the minus strand of NW_004797570.1, from coordinate 274,597 downwards.
TGGAGCAGTTAATAGCTCAGCGAGATCGCCTGGCCGCTGAACTGGCACAGTGCCATACCCAGCTACAGCAGCAGGGGGAGCAACTGGAGCAGGTCAATGAAAAGGTGGCTTCACTCACCGCTCAGCTCGCAGCTCAGGGACAGAGTGGTGGAGGGGATTCAAAGAACCCTGACAGTAAAAACTGGGAGGAGAAGTGCCTTGCCCTTGAGAGAGAAATGTCTTTTGTGAGGGAGCAGAGCGGTGGCAAGTGTGAGGGTTATGAAAAGGAAATAGGTGAGCTGAAAGAGAAGCTCCAGAAGGGTGGGCTAGTCATCAACGATCTGCACATGGACAAGCAGGAACTTCAAGGGGAGCTGGCTGCGGCCCAGGAGCAGGTGGCCCTCAAGGTGTCCAAACTGAAGGAGATGAGGGAAGAGAACAGCTCGCTGGTCACGCAGAAAAAGGAGGCCGAGGATAGATTGAGTGACATAGAGGATAGACTGAGAGAGACAGAGGAGGAGTTGGAGCGTTGGCAACAAGTGAATGAGGAGAAGCAGGTGGGCCAGATGGAGGTGGGGAAGCAGGCAGCAGAGAATGCAAAGCTGCGCTCTCGACTAGAGCATATGGAGAAAGAGAAGCAGACTTTTACTGGGGAGCTGCAGCAGCTTATCAGAGACAATGTGACGGAGGTCTCCCCCACACCAGCTCTTGAGGACCAGACGCTACTGTCAATCTTGGAGGAAGAGGCACGGGTTCGACTTCAGTTAGAAAACGATGGCAAACTGATCCACGAACTGAGACAGGAAGTTCAGCGGCTGTACAGTGACAAACAAACACTTGTCCAGCAGCTACGAGAGAAGAACAAGTCTGAGGACTCACCGGGAGAGAGGGAGCGGGAACATCAGTCCCAGGTGGAGGCACAGGAAGAACAGATAGAGAGTCTCATCCAGAAAACAGGACAGATGGAAGAACAGTTGAAGTGTGAGGCTGGCAAGAGCCAGGGGTTAGAAGAAAAACTGAAGCAGGAAGCCAGAAAGAGGCAAGAGTTGGAAGAACAGCTGAAATCGGAAGCTAGCAAGAGCCAGGAGCTGTACTCCAAGTTATGCATCTGTGAGGGAAAACTAGAAGCTGCAGGGGAACAGCACTGTGAATTGGTGGCGGAAGTGGAGAGACTGCAGCAGGATGCAAATATACATGCACAGAAGGTGGCAGAGACTGCTATGTTAAAGTCTGGCCAAGAGCAGATGACCAGAATGGAGGAAGAGCTGACTGAAAAGTGCAGGTTGGTAGAGGAGTTAACTGCCAAATCGTCTGCCTTTACTCAGGAGATGCTGACAGTCAAGGCGGAGATCTCGCGGCTAGAGCAAGTCTGTGAGGAGAAGGATGAGCAGATCGGACAGCTAAAGTCTCGTGTCATTCGCTTTGGCACAGACCTCGAGGAGATAGAAGGCTCTGTGTCTGCTGTAGAAGACAAGCACATAGAGGAACTGCGGGGCAAGGAGCAGGAGCTGGACAAACTGAGGGAGAAAAATCTGGGCTTGGAACGCACGTTGAGCCAGACACAGGAGATGAACAAACTCACAGGCACCACACACCTATCGGATGCACACATTTCTGAAAGAGAGGGTGGTCTTTCATCCCAGGAGAGAGAAAGACTAGAGGAGACCATCTCTCAGCTGGAAGTAGAACTGAGTCTGTCCAGAGAGACGATCACTGCTCTACGTCTGGACCTGTTGACTGCGCAGGACACCGTTCAGTGTCATGAGGCTGGTATCGCACATCTCAACAAGAAGACGGAAGAACAGAGGAAAGAATTGGAGAAAGTGTCTTCAGAGTCAACGCGCCAGGAGAGTCACCTGGCTGTGTTGCGTCAGACTTCTGTGGACAAGGAGACGGTTCTGGCGGATGTGCAAGGTCGACTCAGCTTCCTGCTGTCCATCCTCTCCCCTCAGCAACTACAGCAGTTACAGCACTTTACTGACAGCAATTCCCAACAGCCTGCTCTAGAGTATCATGAGGTCAAGGCCATCGAGTACTTTGAGGAGAGTCAAGCTGGGGCTGTGAACACCCCTGTGAGTGGTGGGGACAAGAAACGAACTGGCTATCAGCAACATGAAGATGCTGTTCTAAGTGTGAATGGCAGCATTGTTGAAGATGTCACAGAAGACATACGTCTCATAGAAAGCTCTCAGTCTGATCAGAAAAGATTTCAAGTTGTGGAAAAAGAGCTGGAGGAGCTTCGAGAGAGACTAAAGGAAAAAGACACAATAGTCTCTGAGTTGCAGAAGAGTAACTCCTCATTGCTGGGCCTGCTGGAAGGAACAGGGGACCGAAGTGGTCAAGTTTCCACTCACAAACTAGAGGCAGAGTTGAGAAGTTTGCAGGCAGAGAGAGAGCAGATGGTGGCAGTGGTTAGTGAGAAGTCTCGGGAGAACTCGAGCCTCAAATCTGAGGTGCACAGGCTGATGGGGGTAGTGGCTGCCGGTCAAGCTGCGCTAGACAAACTGCAGACAGACAACAAGGAGCTGGAGCAGAGGCAGCGCTCCCCCCCTCGAGACAACGAGGCAGAGGACGACGAGATGCGGCGTGAGGCTCTCACCAACATGGCCAGGCTTGTGAGAGATCGAGAGACAGAGATTGAGGCTCTGCAGCAGAAAAACACAACTTTGCTTGCTGTGCTCCAGGAGTCTTCAAGTCAGTCAGAGGCTGCTTCCCACTTGGGCCCACTGCTGAGAGAGAAGGAGACCCTAGCCCAGCAGGTAGTAGCACTCAACGCTGAGCGGGAACAGTTAGTGGCCTGCCTCACCCAGAAACACTCGGAGGCCGTGGCATATCACGGGGAGACGCAGCGTCTGGCTTCTCTACTGGCCAGCGGTCGAGAAGAGACGGAAAAGGCCAAGAGTGAATACCAGGCACTGGTGCCAACGTTTGAGGATAAATGCCGGGCCCTGGTGTCAGCTCAGGGGGAAGTGGCTGAGCTGAGGCAGAGGCTGAGAGAGATGGAGGTTCGCCATGGAGAGCTGCTACAACGCTCAAGTAGCCTTGAGGTCATAGGTCACAGCAGTCAGGCTGAGCACAATCGTGTGGTGGAGAGTGAGCTGAGAGACACACTGAGTGATCGAGAGCAGAAGATTCAGGCCCTGAGCCGCAAGGTGAAGACCCTGGAGGAGTCAATGGCCAGCCGGGAGGCCGAGTGTCATCACCTGAGGAAACAGACGGAGAGCTCCAAGTTCCAGTTGACTGGCCTGGTGTCTGAGCTGGACGACCTAAAGGGGGACAGAGAGCAGCTGCAGGCCAAGACAATAGCACAGGTCAGTACAACGGGAGAGTAGGGAACTCTATCCTACACTTCATACATATACAGTCGAAATGGTTCAGAATGGACGCCAATTGTGGAGGGGGGAAATGGTTATCTTAGACGGGTGAATGTCTTAGACAATGACGTTATAATATAGCAAAAACACAAGGGGCGAAATAGAAATTGGTTCTTTATACAAGTAGTTGTCTTGAACAGGTGGCTTTAGAGCAGGTTTGACTGTAGTTGATAATTAATACACTGAATGTATGATACTCTTAGCAAATGATTCACTAAGCACAGATCTTTGTGTTATATTCTCGTCACCTCTTTGTCTACTCACTGACAGTGGTGTTCAACCCCTTTGTCTACACACATACTGTTTTCTTACTCATGTTGGCATTGTCTCTGTGTTTCCATCAGCACTGAACTGACATAAGAGTACCACAACATAGATCTTATGGGCAGAGATTGGTTCTGCTCTTGTTCTTTCCATACTTATAACTTTGTGATTGTGTTGTTAGTGATAGTTGTGGAGGAGATACTGTAATTATTGCTTTTGTTGTATCTTGATCGGGTTGGTTTGTCCTCAGGAGAGTGAGTGCGCTGGTCTACGTGAAGCAGTCAGCAAATTGACGCTAAGCATGCGGGAGAAGGACCTTGAAGTGTCGGGTCTGAGGGAGCAGGTGGCCACACTCAATGCGCTTCTTCAGGAAAGAGATGGAGAGGATGGCCAAGTGGCTCAGCTCATGAGGGAAAACGAGTCGGTCATGAGCTCTACGCGACAGCTGCAGCAGGAGAGAGACCAACAGGCTATGCTGGCAGAACAACGGCTTCAGGAGGGCGCAGCTCTCAGAGCTGAGGTCAGTGATTTTGTTTTCCATCCAGAGATTTTGATCAAATTTGTGGATGTTGATTTTGTTGTCTACCCAGGATTTTAAAAATATCAGAACTAAGTTCAGTGATTTTTGTTTTCTATCCAGAAATTTTGACCAAAGCTGATGTCAATAAATTTGTTTTCTGGTTAGGGGGTTTGACCAGAGTGGAGGTGGGTGGGTGGGTGATTTTATTTTCTGTCTAGAAATTTTAATTGGATGTTAATGAGTTTTTCTTCTTAGGGATTTGACCTGGATTTAGGTCTGATGGTTTGTCTTTTTTAACCAGAGTATTGAGTTTTTGCTTTGTGGGAGAGTAGCTTGTATGTTCTTGTGTTATATCAGGTGATGAGTAAGTAGATTTCTTTCTTCATGTATGTTGCTTTGTCTTCACAGATTCAACACATGAAGGACAAAGAGTTCAAACTGAGCCGTGAGTTGGAGCGGCTGAGAGGCCACCTGCTGCAGGTGAGATGTATGACAAATGACAGGCCACACATCACATGGCCACTCATCACACACATCACGTACTGTACATCACACACATCTGTCACACACCCCATACATCACACACCATGCACAACATACATCACATGCCCCATACATCATATATCATAAATCGCACATCTACTGGGTTGTCCTAGATAAAGTGTGTAATAGCCCTTATAAAGTTTCTTCCATGTATGGACAGATTTATGTCCAGCCAGGATAAAAAAGCTGACCCATCAGCTTGCTTGAGCTGTCTCAAGTCAGGAAAGTTTAATTATATTTTTATTTCTAAAACTGAAAGATTTATCTGTCTTGCATAAAGAAAGAGCCTTTATGGTGTTCTCCTGTCCTAACAGTTTTTCCTGTGTGTAGACCTACTGACCAACTACGGAGGTCTGGAGGGTGCCACTTGAAGGTCCTTCTTTTCTTTTTGTCTTACTTTTTCTTTCATGAAATGATTTAATGTGGGGATTTACTTGTCTTTATGCATATTCCTCTTCTCCCAACAAACCTAGCTCTGATGTTGACCTCTGACAGTATTTCACTTGCGTAATGATCGTGATGTGTAATGACCGCTGTTCCTTGTCCTCCAGATCGAGGAGGGCTACACTAAAGAAGCTCTGGACTCTGAGGAGCGGGAAAAAGATTTGAGGAATCGACTGGCCGTGGCAGAGGAGCAGCTCATGTCTTCTTCCTCCCATGTGGAGAGAGCCAGGTCAGTGGGGAATGTACAATGTCATACACATACACAAACATGCGCACACGCATGCATGTACACGCACGCATGCACACGCACACACAAACACACACACACTCAAACAAAACTGCTGCGCGTAATCACTTGAACTTGAACACTCCTTACACATGGTTATTATGTCAGTATGCTTACCTTTACTCAAACAAATCAGTTGGAATATGCCTTTAATAGATCCTGCTTTTTTTATCTCTATTTCTGTCTTACTTTCCCCCCCACTTTGCTTCAACGTGCTTCTCTTTACCCAAACAAATAAGAAATGGTTTGTGGTGTGCGTGTCTCCTCTAGAACCTTTTTCTATTTTGTGTGTTTTCTCAGCGAGGAGTGGAGTCGGCGTGCGGAGAGCCTGGAGCAGCAGGTCCAGCAGATGTCTGGTCAGCGCGACTCGGCCTTCAAACAGGTGGCCGCCATACAGGACCAGTGCCAGCAGTATGCTACCTCACTGGCCAACTTGCAGCTGGTGTTGGAGCACTTTCAGAAAGGTTGGTGGCACAACTGCACTCTTGCACACTTTTATTTGAGCAATCTCTCTTAATGTGAAACACAGCTAAAGGGAAGAAAATCTGGCAGTCCTACAGAATTTGGGTTAAGCAGACTCATCTGTATGTGCAGGTTGAACTTTAAATTTCTGTAAGAAAGATTAGGCTGGGTGTGTGTATATGTGTACAAACTGTGTTTGAATGTGTATTTGTGTGTATTATTTGGAATATAAGATTGAGAAGTCTTTCGCTTTTCACAGTGTGTAGGCAGTTTTTAAAAAAATCCAATGTGCTGTGTGAGAGAGGTTGTGTTTTGTGTATGTGGTTATGTCTTGTTATTCTTCACCACAATATGCATGTGAATGTTTTTTTCCCCTCAGAGAAAGACTCGGCTATTGCAGCAGAGACTGAGCACTACAAGGAGGAGGCGAGTGA
>NW_004797570.1:208291-263291 GCF_000002075.1 Aplysia californica | reverse complement strand
TGGCTGGAACGGTATGTCTGTTGGTGTTGTGGCTTGAACAGTGTGCATTGTGGCTTTACCTTTGGCATGGTGCTATATGCTGCCTCACCACCCCTTGTCTACCCCTCCCCTGTGTGTGTGGGCGTTTGTCTAATCTCAGCTGGTAATTCTGAGTGACTCTCGGCAACCCTCAAGTTACCAGCCGAGGTTATACAACTACCTAGCACTCGCTGCATGCAATGCTTACTGCTCGCTGTCTGTGTCTCTGTTTGTCTGGCTATCCTCTGTCTGTTTTATCTCTCTATCTTTGTGCCCTCTGTATTCTCTTTCTGGCTTCTCTCCCTGTGTCACTTTTTTTTTTTGTTCTTCTGTCTAACTGACTACCTGCTTGAATATCTCTCTCACTGTCACACACAAACACACACACACACAACCTCCTCGTCTCCTGCTCTCTGTGCCTACCTGTGTACGCTCATTGTATTTGGCTTGGTCGTGGTTTCCTTCTCCCTAGTTTTGTGTCAGGTTTTTGTTTGATGTCTTCAATGTACTTTGTGTAGTTTGTGTATGTGGCGCCTGGCTTGACCTGCATGATGTGCATTTTGCTGTTTGCCCATCGCCCCTTTTGGAGGATTGTCGCTGCTACAGCACAACTGTTGTATGTGCATGTGCATGTGTTGTTGTTGTTCTTGTTGTTATGCATATGGGACTGTGTGCACATTATGCAAGACTTGTGTGTGTAGGCGTGGATATTTAAGACTGGACATGTGTAACTCCCTCCCCCGTAGTGTCGGCCGGTGACCGTGACGGTTGTGTAGGTGTGAGTATTACTTCAGGTACTGAGTGAATGAGGTCAGTACCTAATGTGATATTCTCATCTGGACGACCCAAAACTGCATGCTTTCTCCACGTGTTGGCCACCAAATCCCACTCACTACAGACCCCTGCCTGTTGGGTCGTTAGAGTTTGTATAATACGTTTGTGTGTGTGTGTTTGTGGTCGTGTGCATGGACTCCCGCAGGCCACTGAGAGTGGTGAGAATGACACCTGGTAGGGAGTTGGAGGGTTAATTACTGGCAGAAATTGCTTGAATGGGGTTTTATTTTGTATAGTATTTTTAGTATAGGTCTATTTAGTAAAGTATGCACATATACCAACCATAGTGTGGGTGATTGGCGGGTGCTTTGGTGTGATTTGCTCCTTCTTTCTTATCAAACACCTATCATCATTATCTCTCCTCCCATTTCTTTGTGTTACTCTCTAGTAACACCTCTAATCTTGGGCACTTATATGACCTTATTGTGTTGCAAGTGCTGTAAAATTCTTATGAAAACTTTGAAAACTTAAACTAACCATAGTTCTCTTTGTGTCTTCTCAGTCCTGCTCCGGGAGAATGCTCTGAGTGCTGCGGAAGAAGAGATTCACAAGCTGACCTCTAGCACTGAGGCCAAGGTTGACAAGTGAGTCTTTCTCTATCTCTATCATTCCCCTTCCCTCCGTCTTTCTCCCCTTCCCCCCAACTCTTCCATCCATATAAACCCAAACCACATAAACACACTTGTGTGTGGTGCACTATGCATTTGGATATAAATCATATTGTGCTTCACTTGTATGTCTACATGTTTGTATTTCATGGTTAAAATGGATGCTAGCAGGGTATATTGATAATTATTGTGTGTATATGTCATGTGTGTGTGTGTGTGAGTGTGTGTGAGAGAGAGAGAGAGAGAGAGAGAGAGAGAGAGAGACTGTTACTACATACTGGAGTATATTTATACAAGCACATGTTTTTAAGTTTATGTGTATGTATATGTCAGGATGTGATGTTGGACATTAATTTGTGGGGGGTATTTGCAAGATGTGATATTTGTAGTGGGTGTGTCTGTGTCTTTTGCTATGTTGTGTAGTTGCTATGTTGCTACATGGTGTGTGTGTGTCTGTTCTTCAGGGTTCTCATGCATAATATCGTGATGACATGGCTGACTTCACCCGAGAACAAACGGTCAGAGATTGTGCAGCTCATCGGTAGCGTGCTCAGCTTCAGCCAGGATGACTTTAAAAAGGTAGACAATCTGAATCTGAGCACCTTGGGGGAATAAGAAATGTGTAATGTGAGTGGTTGTGACTATTCCACAACCATGGTGTTTACAACGTAATGTGGGAACATTTAGCTCACAACCATATGTATAATTTACGTTCAGTTCATAGGCAGTATTTTTTAAAATTTATTGTTTTGGAAGCCACTATATACAATGCTTTTGGAGAATATCTAGCTTATATAGCGAGGGGCTTACGGTAATGAAGTTAATGTCCTGGGTGTTTTTTGTATGACTATATTAGTCTCTTTTTCTGTGAATACAACAAACATCGACATATACATTAATACATGTAGTAATGTTGTGTTTGAATACGTTCATGCATTGTGTCCTCTATGGGCATACACATGGTTTGTATATTTGTCAATCTTGTGATATATTTTTGGGGTCTCTGTGTCCTGTGAGTTATAAAGATCTTTAATCTCTCTTTCCTTCTCCGTCCAGATCGAGTCAGCCCATGGCCATGGAGGTCTTTTGTCTACAATCTTCCGACGTCCCTCAGCAAACTCTCCAGCCTCTGGTCCTTCCAATCAGGTATACCAAAAGTGAATTCATAGCTGCCAACCCGTATTTAAAAAAACGTATTAGATGTTTGAGAGTCTGGGTTTAGAAGTCTGTTTTCATGTCTTAAAATATAATATGTATCCTTTTTTTTCTAGTATTGTTCCTTACAGACTTGCAGATGCTGAAGAAAAATTATGAACTTTCAAAACTGGACATGCGAATAATAATGAGAACAAAGCTCATAATCAATTGGAGAGACGTTTAAATAAACGTTTTTAACATTGTTGTTTTAAGTCTGCTAAAATGTCACCACTTTTTAGTACCCTGTCTGTTTTGCATCTCCCCAACCTAGCCCTAAATAACCATTATATCGTGCTGATGTACTTCACTTTCCTCTGACTCGGACATCATTGTCTCCCTCCCTCATGCCTGTGTTTCTGTGTTCAGTCTTTCTCACAGTTATTTGTCAAGTTCCTGGAGCGAGAGTCCTCCCCACCTCCGTCTCCCGTGCGACTTCCTGCCGAGGCAATGGCGGCCGAGACCCAGCACCGGCACAAGCCACCGAACTTCAACCCTTTCATGGCTCCACGTCATGTGACCCATGAAGGCCCACGAGCAGCGTCCAGCAGCATGTCCTCCTCCCATCTACTCATGTCGCCTGAGGGGCCCGCAACCTCGCCACTCTTCGCACCGCTCACTCATAGTGCGGGGGAGAGTGCAATCCTCAAGGATGTCTTGGGAAACAGCTGACCTCGGTCCATAGGGGAGGGGAGGTCACTGGTCTATGGGCAGGGCTTAGAACCGACAGCACAGATATCTACTCAAAATGTGTTGACTAACTAATAAAGGACTACTCGAAGGTTGTTGACTCAATGTCCACGCACCAAGATAGCTGTAGGTCTGCTCTCCATGGCACACCATGTATAATTGTATCTTGACTTACAGAAGGCACAAGGGACCAGGGTTGTGTCTGTGCGTTTGTGCTTGTTTCTTTGCGTGTGTGTGATGCCTGTTTTTGTTTATTGTGAGGGTGTGGGAAGAGACAGGATTTCATCTGAAATGTTTAAGTGTTAGGGCCAGGAATTCAAGCACAGTGTATAAAACTAATACCTTGGTCAAATTCATTGACATAGCACTTAGGATCTTGTACAAATCCATAGGTGTTGGAACTTGTGAGGGATAATGACAAGTACCAATGCGGGGGCAGTGTACCATGTAGCATCTGCCCTCGTGGCATGTGTGGTGTGTGCGCATCTTGCTTCAGGCTGCTGTGTGCTACTTGACTTGTATGGGGGATCCAACACTGGCAGCACACAAATTCTATCATCCTGGCATTATTTGAATGACACTGAACGAGCTATGTATCTGTGAGTGAAATATGGGCTGAAAGACTGGTAGTTTTTCCTCAGGGGGAGGACAGTTCCCCCCATGTGATTGTAAAGGATGCAATACTTCATACATCGTCGGGAGATTTCTTAGCTTTCAAAGATGTGTAAACTTATTCTGGTGTAGATCACGTCATGTAAATGAAACTGCCCAAGTGTACTTAGGCAGTTTTTTGGTTTGTTTTACGGTCTTATTTGCTTTGCGGGGATGGTATGTACAAACCACATAGATATTATTTATTTACTGACGATCAATAAATGACAGTGATTACAAAACAAATCACGTTTTTTCATGATTTTGTCTTTAATAATGTGTCTGAGTGAACATTATAGCCATTTTCTGATGGGTGGTTGGCGGGTGCTCTGGTGTGATTTGCTCGTACTTTCCTATCAAATATCTGCCGTTCTTTACTTTCCTCCTTTTCTTTGTATATTTCTCTAGTAACCCTTTTAATCCCTGGCACTTTTAAAACCCTATTTGTGTAGCAGATGCCATGACACTAAATCTAACCAATTTTGAGCTGCCTGGCGCTGTATCATCTCAGGTTTGTTGTGAGAGGAACATAGAGCCACTACCGCATTTCACAAAACGAAGCAATTCCCCTCACTTCCTCCAGACCTTTCTATAGAACAGACTGTGTCATGTCTGTGTGGTGAAGTTGTAGTACAGGACCACCAGTAAGCACCAGGACAGCCACATTTCACAAGGAAACAGATTAGTAAAAACCAGAAGGGGTAGAGCACACTTGGAATGCCTTTGACCTCCAGCAGTGACAAAGTCATAATAGCAGCTGTGGTGTAGCAAAAAAGACGCCATATTGTAAGGCAAAGGCATGATGAGAGAGTCATGTTGTTGCACAAGACATGATAATGTATGTGATAGACAAAGATGTCACGTGAGGGCAGGACTATCCTGAATGATGGTTTGTTTAATTTACAAACAAATGTTTTCCAAAGCCGAAATGTTATTCAGGTTTTATTCTTATATGACTTGGCATTACTTTCATTCGGAATACAATAGATTCAAATGTCTTTTCTCAAAAACCATTTCACTTCTACATATATCACAACTTTTCATTTCTGCAAACAAAATATTTGTGGCGCGACGCAGTGGAATCAGGTGCTTGTCAATTTTTGGGCATATGAAGTTTTTGGCATAATCTTAAAGGTTATTCATTTGCATAGCTTTTGATGAAAAAAATATCCATTTATCTTGAATGGAAGTCGAGATATTTGCGATTCAAGGAGGAGGGGATTGTCAGGTTTTAGAAGTAAAATTAGCCAGAAAATGGCCGCCAAAGTTTGGTGACTTCCATTGCTTAATTAAGAGTCCTTGGAAACTGCAAACGTACTTTTTTTTGTGCCTTTAATCAACATTTTTTCCATAAAAATCCACACATGAAAGTGTTTTTGAATTGACGTACAAGGCGTTGAACCAAAAAACAAAAATTTCGAAACTGGCAGAAAAATGCCGATTTCTCAGATTTCATTACTTTGCCAAGCGCCTGATTTCACCACGAAGCCTCGCATTTCATCTCTTCAAATGAAAGATCTCTGTCATAACATTTCATATATCTCTCTCAATCTCTCTCTGGGGAAGTTGAGGCAGCACAAAACGACTGGGTGCACCTCTCAGTGTTTGCTTAACCACCACCAGGGGCCATAGACATGTAAATATGAATGTGTGTGATCACACAGCCCTCGTCTTGGCACACCAAAACCCCAACTAGTGGTGCAGAGTCGATCCAAACCTATGTCAAGTCCACAGGACAAACGGATGCTGAGAGATTTCCCCACTCTCATCAAGCACTGCAGCTGCCACGGCAAACTACATCACACAAACATGCATTCAAATTTACACAGAACTGAAAACTTCCTTCTCCCTCGCAACACTTGCTTGATCACATGCTTGCATGGCACATGCTGAAGCCAACTTCGCCACGATACATAATACAAATTACGCTAAATAGACAACCCAACCATACTCAAATATTTACAACCAATGAGAATTCAACCTGACCAGAATATTTACATTCAATGATGACAACCCTACTTGAAAGACAATCCATTCAAAAAATATCTTTTGGCACAAGCAAAACTTTTCAGTAACCCTGGCTCTTTCCCCTAGATGTATGAGACAGATTGTATTGAGAGAGTTTATTTCTCCCAGCATTACAGTTCACAAGTGCTCCAGTCTCACATTTACAGGCATCATTCCCTTCTCAGACACCTCGCCCATTCCCATCTCATACACCTGGTGCATCATTCTAGCCATAAAATTAAAACACATCCCAGACACGGTACTTCAGTCATCAATCCCATCCCAGATACCTTACTCATCATTCCCATCTCATAATCTCAGTCATCATTGCCATCTTATTCTCAGATATCTCAGTCATTCCCATCTCATATTCTGATATTTCAGTCGGTCATCATTCCCATCATGTTCTCAGATCTGTCATTCCCATCTAATATTCTGACATTTCAGTCAGTCACCATTCCCATCTTATTCTCAGATATTTCAGTCATTCCCATCTCGTATTCTGACATTTCAGTCAGTCATCATTCCCATCTCATAATCTTGGTCATCATTCCCATCTCATTCTTAGATACCTCACTCATCATTCCTGTCTCATATTCTGACATCTCACTCATCGTTCCCATCTCATAATCTCAGTCACCATTCCCATCTCTCCTACTTCAGTCATCAAACTTGCATTCTAAAGCATTGACGACATCATTGTCCAACCAGTCAATTGACCACAGAAAGGTATTCAAGGCCAATCAACAAGCAAACAGTGCAAACTATGCTTTAAGTTGTTTTAAGGCTAAAACTCTTCAACCATGTAAAATGTTAGTGAATCACAAGGCATGCCTATAACTGATCAACCATAACCTACACCCATGATGTACAACAATTGACTAATCACAACCTGCTCCTAGAATAAGTATAAGAATGAAAAAGCGCTCAAAACAAGGCAGTCTATGAACAGCTCATCAGTGAGCCATGACTCAAATGTGAGGAAAACTCCCCACTGTTACAGCAACAAAGAGGGACAGGAGAGTCCGTGCCAGCCATGGGCCGGGCCAGACCAGACGCAAAAATTTTTTTAAGTAAAAGCTATACTCTTAGCTGTGTTTAGAAAGACACCCTTTGAAATTGCAGTTCAACTGCATGAGAAACATGAATGGAAATATCACTGATTATATCTCTTTCACTGAATTTCACAACCTCCTTAATTTAATACAAAAGGCTATGAGTGTTCTCATATGTGTGTGTGCCTGGAGAAAGGTCCCATTTGTTGGCAAAGCTATTTTTGAGCAACCCCCCCCCCCCCAAAAAAAACCCAAAAACAAACAAACAGTTTAAGTGTAAATATTTTTAAAATAGTCATTGTTGCAACATCTGTACTTCACCAAAGGTTAAAAATGTGCTAGAAATTGGGATTTTCTTCAAACTTTGTTGTTACATACACCCTGTGTTACAAAATGTGACATATCTTTGAAAGCGCTCAAGATATGACCGTGTTCATTGATTTGCTCCAAAAATATGCACTTTTTTCAATATCCAACATTTCCAACAACTGGGCCCCTTCTCCAGACATATATGCTAAGGATCAATAACAGCAGGTAGGCCTATTACACTAGGTAGCATGATGGGCCAGTTCCACTTTTTCTCCACACTGACATCACACAAGTGTTCAATTTATAATAAAACAGGACAACATAGTGACCAGGATCTCAAATACAGAAATGAGGGAGTGAGGCTAAATTTTTCAGTCCAGCTTGCTCCACTGCATTCTCTATATATACTACCTTCATTGCACAATATGGTTTGATTTGAGCTCAACTGTCAGTCAGCACCTCATCAGTAACACATCATCACACAGACAAGGCCACTAATAAAGAAAGTCTGTCCGTGTGTTGATAAACAAGTACCAGTGAAAATGTGTGTGAGTGTATATATCCTCAGACAGCTGTTAAAATGTAGTAAGCCCAAATTCTTAATATCTTTTTAAAAGTCTGTAGTATTGGTTTTATTTGCTTGAGAAACAGTTTGTTGAAATTTAAATTCTAAATGATAAATCCAAGGGGAAAAAATCATAATGTAGGTGCAATTGTTAAAAGTATGAAACTGTTTTATTCCTCTCCTGTAAAATTTTGCATTCTGAGCTAAGTACATTTTTACAGCTTGCAGACAATACACTGGAGTGTATGTAAGTACGGGTAGGTGAGTGCAACTTTGTACAAGTATAAATAAGTACATTAGTATGTCCACATCTGTATGAGGATTTGTAGAGGTATGTTGAGTCATTTTGCACTCATAGGTTTATATATGAATGCATATTTACTAACATTGCCGCCGGTGTAAGTCTTAGGGTGAGAGGTCCCAAGCTGCGCACGGGACATGAGGCTTATCTGTCACATGTTAGATGTGGGATACAAGTCTAAGCTATCCTACATTAGATGTAGGACACAAGGCTCATTATCCTACATTAGATGTGGGACACAAGGCTCATTATCCCACATTAGATGAGAGTTGCAAGGCCCATTATCCCCACATCAGATGTAGGACACAAGGTTCATTATCCCACATCAGATATGGGACACAAGGCTCATTATTCCACATTAGATGTGGGATGCAAGGCTCATTATCCCATATCAGATGTGGGATACAAGGCTCATTTATTCCATGTCAGAAGATTTATCTATCACAGAAAAAATGGCAGAACATTGAGAGACATGGAGCAAGGACTAGTTTCACTGTCTCAATGGTCAGCCTACCACTGTGATTGGTACATTGGCCAACAACTGTATGACACTTTTTGGAAAGCTGGTAGACACATCGGTCAAGACACAGGACACATTTGTCAAGACAGAACACATCCACAGTTTGTCCTTGAGGAATCTGATGGAGGGACAATTTTGTTCTTCTCTCGGTCCCGTCTCCTCCTTCTGCGACTAACTTCTTTCCTCTGTCCTTCCATCACATCTCCGGCTCTCCAGGAAGCCCGTCGAGGCTCGGTTGATTCACGAGATCCAAAGGATAGAAAGTGGCGAGGACTGCGACAGGAAGTGAACTTTCGCATGCACTCCTTGATGTAGTCTTCATACTGCTGATCCAGCTGACGTGCTGCTGAGATTTGCTCCTTCCTGGCTGGGATCTCCACAGCACGCGCACATTCAAGCGAACAAGCCCAATGCTGGAACGGGACACATGTGTTGCCTAAGTAGGGATTCTTGAAGGTGATCACTTTGTAGCCTGTACAGAAAGAAAAGGTGACACATACTCATTTTAAATCACTAGCACTCTATATACACATGTATCACACCCCAAATTTCAAAGAATTTACGTATTTGGCTATGATGAAGATATGGCAGGTGAACACAAAAACAATGACAACTTCCCGAAACATAATATCCCTTGGCTAGAGGCTCACTGCAAGACGAAATTGAAACTAGATCCATCCCCTCTGTCTTCACCTCCAGTAACGTGAATTCTAGACATCCAGGACTTGTTAATCACACAAGACCTTGTTTATGTGTAGTTCACTGAACAAAACATATTTTCTCGCTTTCCTCTGGTAAAATTAACTATAACCTTGAACTCCTGTATCTTCACGAAGGCTTAGAACTTTTATTCAAATTCTCTGGTAATTCCTAGGGCCCGGCAGTTACCATGATAGAATTACCATTAGTAGATGATGCACAAAGATCTATTATTAGCAGACAGCACCAGACTTTACATGACAAGACAGCACTTGCAGACTTGCCATTAACAAATGACAGAGACATTTCCAGACAGTATATATATAAATTAATAGTACACACATACTTATTTTAACACTTTGCAGTAACACAGCCAGAAGTACAAATACCCCATCTGGTCACCCAGTCAGGAAAGCGACTGCAACGGACTTCTCGGGCCAGGCGTTTCAAGTGACAGCAAAGTGTTAAGCAGACAAAACAGACTTACTATTAACAGACTTAACAGATAGTACCCTCAGAATGACCATTAGCAATCAGTAACCACAGGTTTACCATTAGAAGAGACAGTATACCAGACTTAACAATAATAGATGAAACAAACATTTACAACGGAACTCGGATTTAACAAGCTTGGATTCAACGCACGAGATGAGATAGATTCCCTGTTCTTTTTTCTTCTTTAAAATCAATAACAATAACCCGGATTCAACGAGCACTTAAATCAGCGAGCTCGGATTCAACGAGGTCGCTTCAGGGTGAACAGCCCCGCAGAAGTGGCTTCGCTCATTTTTCTACCAGAACGAACTTTATCTATTCCCGGAAACCATCCATTGCACCTGCATCGTGAACCATTATTCATTCAATTAGCCGATTGCATGCGACCAATCAGCGGCCTTTTTTCATTCCAACACATGTGTTGTTGGCACGCACATGTGTATACTCTGGCGTGTGTCGGGGTCGGATAGGTGGCCTGCACACGTGTGACTGTGTGTGCATGTTGGGAAGGGGGGTGGGCACTAGCGGTCCGGGCGTCGAATGTCGCAGATACAAATGCGTCACAGCCTTTTTTCCCCCTCGGCAACTGACCCTTATTACAATGATAAGCTAGTCTTTACGTAGATCTACGTAATGAATTGTGCGCTGGTCTATGGAATCAAAAGTTGCCGTATGCTAGGCTCTGCACATCAAATTAACTTTTTGGTAAACAATCGAGATGACACAGGCGAGTGCATTTGAACGAATCGGTCTTTTTTTATTACACAGCTCATAATATGCGGGCATTTTAGGCCCTACTTGTGACTTCTCCTTATACATTACTTGCTCAGAGCCCGTAATTATCTACACAAAACCTTGTGTTTGCTATAATGAACACTCGGATTCAACAAGATTTTAGGTCCGGCCCGGCTACCTCGTTGAATCCAAGTTCCACTGTATTATATTTTTTTAAATGTGTTTTTTGGAAAGTGTTTTATGACGCTCGCAACTGCATAAGGTCATGTGAGCGCGCGGGACACGCCCAACATTTTCAGTTGGTAGAAAATTTTGGATTTTGCCCGGGTGGCGGCAGAAGCCTACTCTTATCGATTTTGGACCACCGAGGGATCTTTAACGTGCGCAACTTGCCCACGGGACTTCTGAGACATTTCGCCCTTGTCCGAGAAGGCTACCAGAAGATCAGGCATGTGGCTGAAAGACAGCAGTAAGAAGGAGCCAAGGAGAAGCAGTGGAAAGGCTGCAGAAAGAGTCAGGAGCCGAGAGGATGGGGCAAAGGAGGTGAGGGGTGGGGGCAGAAAGTGGAGACGAAAGCAGACGACAGAATATGGCTAGAGAGCAGGAAAAGGGGTGAAAGGAGACTATTTTAGAGAAGACAATTTTAAAGACGAAATTTTTTTCGTCATGAAAAGAGAGGCGAACACATTAACCTCTATGCCACAAGAACCCCCATTTATCATATATATATATGGTATACACAGACTTATGACCAGTATATGACCCATGCAAACTGACACTAGCAGAAAGGGCATGCATGCACACCTCCCAACCTACCATGAGCAGGCTGTACATACAGACTAACGATGAGCATATCATCAGCAAGCTGTTCAGATCTTCTCAGTCCAGAAAGAAAAATTTTTCAGAGGAGCAAAAGTGTTTCATTCTTTTAACAATAGTACCTATATTATGTATCTTTTCATGTCTTTTTTCAACATTTAGAATTTGAATTGACAAAATATTTCTTGAGCTTATGATATCACAGATTAAGAAACTGCAAGAAAAATGTTTCACAATTTTTGAGTTGAGTACATCTGAACAGTTGACCGACGATATGGCCCACGACCACTAGAAGGTAGCATATGCTTGTAGACCTCCCAACATACCATTAGCCGATGTGAGCTGAGCTTTGTCACAGTGATGGCAGATATTGAACAGATTGTAAATCTCTGCAATGTAGTCCTTGAGCACAGGGGCTACACTAGCACTTTCGAAAAAGTTGCTCTTCGATCCGATGATGCTCTGAGCTGCCCAAAACTGCAGACTTTCCTGTTTCTTGTGGGCCTGTAACAAGAAAAATAATAAGATTAGATAAGATAACATACTACTTTATTATCCAAGAGGGAAATTTTTCCTGGCTGTACAGGACCGTAAAAAACAGGCAAGTATCCATAAAAATTTATTTTATATATTACTCTCATTTAATTTCAATATGAAAAGAGAAGTAAAGCTAACAAAATGTACAGATCACATTAGATGCATCGTTCAACCATATGAAGGAATTTAATTACAAGACCTTTGGAGTTGTATAAATACATACTCTAAAGAGCAATACACATCTAAGTTTATTCTGACAATAGCCTTATGCTAGATGGTCAAAAACTTCTGGAGCAAGGAACTTTGTCAGAGATTGAAAGCTATATCTTTTGAACAGGTGTCGGACAGGAGCAATGAGATCGACATATATCTTGAGACTCATGACTGGATGAGTGAAAATGGAAAGTCTCTTAGTTAATCACTCTTTGCTCGCCATAAGTCATAAACCCACCCAGAAGTCACATCAATTCATTTCAAAGTAAGGGGAGATCATTTTACCCATTGTAGTCCTGACTATGAGTCGCCATGGATTATCCTCCTGATGAATCAGTCAAGATCCTGTTTTCATATTCAAATGTCTCCCTTGACATGAGGTGTAAAACTTTAATACGGCTGAAATTGTTTAAGTCGGCCATTTATTGTTGATTGGCCATTCTTACAGGTGATCGTCTAATACAGGTGGCAGTTAGAGCAAGTTCGACTGTACTTGTAAAAGCACTCTATCCTACACCAAGAGGAAAGAGGAATAAAACTGTGAGGTATAATTCTAGGTAAAATATCCTATACCGTAAGGAAAAAGGAATAAAACTCTCATGCCTAAAATCTGGCCAATTTCAGGCCACTTTTAACACTGAGTTTTTGTGACACAAAAATGCAACTTTACAACACAAATGACCATTACTCAACACAAATGACCATTACTCAACACAAATGACTATTACTCAACACAAAATGCATATTTTTTAAAGTGTTGTACATCAGTTTGTTAGGAATTTTACACAGAATGTACACAACTACAAAACACCTTTTTACAAAGTCACAGAAATATTTTTTGGGTACTTCTAGAGGTTCAGGGTGATAAAAAATCCCCCCGCAAGGATAACCCGAAATGGACAAAATGGGCTATATCTTTGCTGCTAATGGTCATATTTAGACAAATCATACATCATTCTCTTTGTCTTTTTTCACTGTTCATATTTATTAAAGAGTTAAGCCAATTAAGTAATAATTTCCAATTTTTATGGCCATTCTTAAGATTTCAAAACGTATTTTTAGTGTTTTTCTAATCGTAAAACGGATTCCGTAAAAAAAAACCCCACCTCTAAATGACCGTCATAAGTCAGCTCCCTATCCTTCTTTTACAAAGTATTGTAACATACATTTGTGTGAAGCTTTATTTTATGCTTTCAAGTGCATAAAAGAGCTTATAAATTCAAGAAAAATGCTCTTCGGAGACCTAGTTGTAGACCCACTGGAACATTTAATAAACTGCGGAAAGATGACCAGAAAATAACAAAGTCATCTTATGATCTTCATACAAGTTGCACTTGCAATTTTTTGGACAAATTATATTTATAGTCTACCTCATTCTATTATTTTTTCACACATGTTTCTTCACTATTCATTACATTTTGAGTTATTATCAACTAGCAATTTTTATTGATGAGCATAATTTTTTTTAAATATTGAGTCAGACTCATTGGCCATAAATTATATTTTTTTTAATGGCACAATTTGATAATGTAAATGTAAAAATATCCAGAAAATAACATTAAATTATTAGGTACTGAAAGTGAAAGACTGAGCAGAGGCTTAGATAAACTCTGTTCTCTACTACTATACTACTAACTAGTAAGTTTGCGCAAAACTGATTTGAGAAAAAGGCTGTCTCATAAAAGCAATTGTTATGATGAGATTTATTATTAACTCTGGAATATATAGCTAGATGCTGAATCTAACATCAATTAGAACTGTGCAATTCAAGCTTTATTTCAATTCCAAAGCCCAAGGGCAAAAATAGCTAGATCTATATGCTGGCTTTTTTACTGTTTCTAGCCTACTACTGCTGAATTCTAGAAGGGAATCTAGATTTAGCTATCATTTGCACTATTCAAGAGCCAAATATGGTAAAATAAAAGCAAAACTGTGAATTCTTTTGTCAGTCCGTTCATAATTTCATAGCCACACATATTATTATTATCCGGAGAAACAAGTAAAGCGCGAATAAATGCGATGCCGGCGCAATACGTTATCAGTGTGCAGGGGAGAGCGGGGCGAGGGGCGCTGACCGGCCGATTCGGCGTTTTGGCTTTTTGTATGCATTTTTACGGGAAGCGCCGTAGCGTTGTGCAAAGTTCAACCTAAACAACTCAAGTGTCAAAAGAAACTAGAATGGATAATCTATAACTTCTGAAAGATTCATAAATATACAGCCAGTAGTTTTCATTTTATCGCGTTGTAAAAACTGCCTTGTTTTCAGATGCATATATTTCCAGTTCTACTGAACCGATTTTCACGCGAAGACCGCCATTTTGAAGTCATTTCTTTTCTGTTTAAAAAGATGTATCGGGAGTGGTAGTGCAATTGGCAAAACGAAACAAAACTGTGAGTTGTTTAGACCCACCGTAGTGCGATGCTTCACGGCCGGTCACAAAAATCTACGGGGCGTACCGCGGCCGATTCGCCCTGCCGCGAGCGCGTTCACTAAACTGCCTAATAAAACTCTCTGTAAAATATCCTACACATTATGAAAAAAGGAATAAAACTCTACATAAAACATCTTACACCAAAAATAAAAAGGAATAAAACTATGTAAAATTTCCTACACCATAAGGAAAAAAGTAATAAAACTCTAGGTACAATGTCCAAAACCACTAGGAAGACGGGAGAGAACTCTGATGTACAAGAAGCAGCCAAGAAGTTTTTCCTTATCCCAGTTGTTACCTGAGCCTCACAGGGCACTGCAATGATGCGCAAATTGACATCTGTGTGGTACCACATAAAGGTGGACTTAAAGTAGTTGTGGTTGCCATGTCGATGCACAGTCTTCAAGCAGGGAAGTTTTGTCAGAAAGCCTGGGAGAGCATCTAGAAGATTGTTATCTGTGGATGAGATGAGATGCAATTGTTATCTATTGACTAGATCAGATGAAACTATAATCTTGAGATGAGATGAGACGAGATTGTTATCTGTGAGAGATCAGTAGGCAATATGAGATGGAACTTCTGTCTCAGAAAAATATGAGGCTAGATTGTCTCCTGTGAATGAGATTGTAATGTGTATATTAGATGAGAATAAGTTATATTTGTCGATGAGACAAGAAAAGTAAGTTGTTATCTGGAGACAAAAAAGGAAGTGAAACCACAATCTGTAGATGAGATTTGATGATACCATACTGTCCTTAGATGAAATAAAAAGCTATCTGTGGACAAGATGAGATTGTTTTCTGTGGGACTTCGGTAATGCAAGACACAGACCAATATTAACAGATAAAACGTCTAAACCACAAGATTCATTCAGTGTCTGTTGCAAAACACAGACCTACATCTCTTTGTTTGTTTAGTATGGGGTTTTACGGTGCTCGCAACTGCATAAGGTCATATGAGCGCGTGGGACACACTTAATACTTTTTCGTGGGTAGGAAATTTTGAATTTTGCCCGGGTGGCGGCCGAAGCCTACTCTTATCGATTTTAGACCACCAAGGGATCTTTAACGTGCGCAATTTGCACACAGGCCCTCCGAGATTTTTCGCCCTTGTCCAAGAAGGCTAGGTGTAGATCTTTCCTACCAGAAGATCAGGGGTGTGGCAGAAAGACAGCAGTTAGGAGGAGCCAAGGAGTAGCAGTAGAAAGGCTGCAGAAAGAGTCAGGAGCCCAGAGGAGGGGGCAAAGGAGGTGAGGGGTCAGAAAGTGGAAATGAAAGCAGACAACAGAACATTGTTAGAGATCAGGAAAGGATGTGAAAGGAGACAATTTTAGAGAAGAACATTTTTTGGTCGCTACCCGGAATCGAACCCGGGACCTTTGAATGAGAGGCCAACACCTTAACCTCTAGGCCACGAGAGCCCCCCTACATCTCTGGGTTTCAGCCAAAAAATTTGATTCTCTGCATAAGACCTATCGCTCTAAAAGTCAGTTACAAAATATTTCTCTCTATCAGCAAAAGACAGTCACAAGATTTTTGTCCTTTTGTTTCTGTCACTAATTTCACATTTTGAAGCATCAGTCACATGTGATGTCAAGGGACATGACTCTTATCTTTACTATGGGGACAAGATAATTATGGGAGTAGCACGCCCTTGGATGACGTCACATTGAGCCGCGGGAACATAGGCTGATGTTGTCTGAGTGACACTCATTGAGAGATTCAGTCGCAGACAGGACAAGGACAAGGCAACATCTATCCTAGACGAGGGCCCCCGGACAGACCCGACTCATCGGACCGCCAGGTAACTTTACATGGTGTCAGAGTTGGGATTGCCAAAATTCCTGATTGAAACAGATCACAAACCACTTCTACAACTGATGAAAACAAAGCATCTGGATGAATTGACCCCTCGCATTCAGAGATTTAGGATGAGAGTGATGAGGTTTTCCAACAACATCACCCGTGTACCAGGAAAGAATTTGGAAACAGCCGATGCATTGTCAAGAGCTTCGGTGGGAGTGCCAAGTAAAGAAGATCATCAAAAGGAAGAAGAGAGTGAGCTACACGTCAGATCTGTCCTAGAAGGATTCCCAGCAAGCGACAAGAAATTGCAAGAAATTAGAGAGCAGCAAGATGCAGACAAAATCTGTAAGAAATTAAAAGAATACTGTTAATTCTCATGGCCGACCACAACCAAAGTCGATCCAGTTATGAAGCCATATTGGACGTCAAGAGACGAGCTGACTGTGGAACAAGGTTAGCTACTATACCAGTGCCGACTTGTTATTCCCACAATATTAAGACAGGATATCTTGAAACGTCTTCACGAAGGACAACAGGGGATAGTTAAGTGCAGAGTGCTGGCTTGAAGTAGTGTACAGTGGCCTGGACTGTCACAAAAAATCGAAACGGTTACAAACTGTCCGACTGTGAAAAAGAAAGAACCATTGAAGGCGACAGTCACTCCAGACTACCCGGGGTAAAGGGTGGGTATGGATCTTTTTGTGTGGAAAGGTCACACATATCTCCTAATAGTACACTATTACTCGAGGTGGATTGAGATAACTCATCTAAGAGAGCCTACTGCTTCAAATGTCGTAGAACATTGCAAGTCAACTTTTGCTAGATATGGAGTTCCTGAAATCGTCGTCTCAGACAATGGATTCCAGTTCATAGCACACGAGTGTCAAAAGTTCTCACAGTACTATGGTTTAACGCACCTGAGAAGCAGCCCTCTACATCGTCAGAGTAATGGAGAAGCTGAAAGAGCCGTCAAAACTATCAAAATGTTATCGAGTAAGTCTGATGATCCTTACTTGACTCTCATGAACTACCGCTCCACACCTTTACAACAACGACAGAGCCCAGCAGAACTTCTAATGGGTAGGAAAATCAGGACAAGAGTGCCCATTTTTCCAGAAAAATTGGTCCCAAAGGGGGGAAAAAGGCAGGTGTTCAGGAAGATTGACGCAGCTTTCAGGCAGAGGCAGAAACAGGATTACGATCGAAGACATTGCGCCAGCCCATGTCAGTCTTGTCAAAAGGACAGCCAGTTTGGGTTAAAACCCCAAGGAATGCCAAGGCTACAGTTGTAGACAGATCGAGAGACAGATCATACCTCTTGAAAACGGACAACGGTTTGAAGGTTTGTAATCGTCACCAGATCCGGCTGAGGATGGAAGGCCATGACAGTACCCATCTCGTGATCCCCAGAGAGTCTTTTATGTTGCCTCACCATCAGCCAGAATTACCAGCAGAGTCACCAGAGTCAGACACAACCCGTCATGATACTTCCACTATGTCTGACAGCATAACGAAGTCGGGACGCCATGTCAGGCCTCCGCAGAGACTCGACTTGTAGGCGAAGTTTCTGCTGTGTACGGTGTATATAAGGTTCCAGAGTTATAGTTTCAGTTTCTGGTTGATGCGTTTAGTATTTTGAATTGTTCTTTAAATTGCTTGTGAGGGGGATGTGATGTCAAGTGACATGACTCTTATCTTTACTATGGGGACAAGATCATTAAGGGAGTAGCCCGCCCTTGGATGATGTCACATTGAGCCGTGGGAACATAGGCTGACGTTGTCTGAGCAACACTCACTGAGAGATTCAGTCGCAGACAGGACAAGGCAACATCTATCCTAGACGGGGGCCCCCTGACAGACCCGACTCATCGGACCGCCAGGTAACTTTACAGTCACAAAATCTATATTTTCTAGAGTGTGTCATAAGATCCACCTCAACAACGTTATATCCCAAGATCTGTCTTGACCTGTCTGTCACAATATATTTCTCTCAGAGTGTCTGTCAAACAATATTCCTCTAAGAACGTCTGTCACAAAATATTTTTCTCAGGATATCTGCCATAAGATCTAAGTCTCTAAGAGCCGGTCACAAAAATATTTCTGTCAAAGCGTTTGTCATACAGATATAAGGAGTTGACAACATGTGAAAGACATACCCAGCAATAAGGTCTGTAGACGAGTGAGGAAGGTAAGAGAGTAGGGCAGTGACCACACAGACAACTTGTTGTTGGTCAGTGCCAGGTATTCCAAACTGGCCATCCTGCCAATGTCACAGGGCAAGTGCTCAAGGCCATTGTACTTCAAGCTTAGATACTTGACATTAGGACATCGGAATATCTGGAAAACAACATAAGATTTCATTAATGGAGACTAAAATGCCACAACTCTCAAGACAAAAAGCATTTTTCTCACTACGTGTGAAGAACGGGAAAGGGGTGGGGAAGGCAAATTTTTTTAAAAGACACAGGAATGTTAAACTATACGAAACACAAAGCACATAGATATCTATACAATTTTTCTTTTATAAACTACCAAAGGTTATCCTTGGTCATTAGACAAACATAGGAGTTCTAGATGATCTTCAGGTACAGAGGACTGATAGATAACTGCGAGAAAAAGATTCAGGACTTTGAGGTGACCATATAACACAGAGCTGCTAGATTATCTTCAGACAAAAACATGTGAACTGTTTGAGGCAAAAGGGCGCCTGAAGACATCGACGTCAGTGAAAAACATATGACTGTGAGAGGATTATTTAAGTACACAGGGCTACTTGATGATCTTCAAACAAACACAAAGCACTGCTGGAAGAACAGGACACAAAAAAGCAGGACTGCCAAATGAGTACCCACCTCCCGGGGCAGTCTATTGTCATCCCCAAACTTGAACATACTGTCAAGACTCAGCACAGTGAACTGATGAAGCTTCAGGTAGCGCATCAGCAGGGTTTCTGAAACAAACACACGAACATTTAGTGAACTGTTCTCTTAAATACTCTCTGTATGCAGTTCTGCTTTAACATCTATCTTACTTACTGACATGAGCAGAACAAAAAAAAATTTTTTGAACGAAACACCCAGGATTTCACCGGTGTGTAAGGGAACCATCCCTGTAGGCATCAATTTATAAAGAATGTAGTCCAATAGTGGCAGTTTTCAGATTAAACAAGCAAGCAAAAGGAAATTTTTAAAAAGAAGGGTTTTTTAAGACAGTTTCTGTTATATCTCAAAAGTAAATTTAGTGATCCTTTATTTTATGAAGAAAAAACATACTCCCATGTTACAATGTTCGAGAATGTCACAGACACAGATCACTCAAGAGGCAAAACGAACAATTCACCACAAAAATTCAAAGGACATGATCCAGTCAAATGATAAATTTTGTGGGAACACCACAGGCAACAGAATCATATTACATGTCTTGGTTTCTCCAGTATTGTGCAGGCTAAAGACATACATTTATCTAAACACCTGACCAGTAATACAAAAAACAAGAAATAAAGAACATAAGAGGTAAAATAGTAACACCACCACGGATGCAATCAAAATCATAATCATTTAGGAAGTGGGCTGTTTAGAATCGACATGATAGAGCTAAACGTCAACTATGTGCTGAACAATAATCTAGAAGTAAAAATAAAATATGTTCCCCATTTTGGAAATCAAACTCGTCATTCGATGCAAAGTGAAGAGCATCCATTCCACCATAAATGCTAGTAAAGTCAAACCCCACCTACAAAGGAAAAAAACCCGTTAAAATGTCAAATTAAGTACTAACTGCACGGAGAATTTAAAGTATCAATTTGTCTTTACATTCAGACAAGTATGCAATGATAGTAAATCCATGTCTTTGAGCTGACAGTGTGCAGGTGAATAGGTCAAATAAAGGCTATAGCCTCTGAGTGACTTTGATGTATCTCTTTCATAAAATCCACAAAGAAAACACAAACTGATCCGCGAAATTATCTTGTCCATAAACATCGGCCAGCGACGGAAAAGTAGAAAAAACATGATGACATAATGAACGTGAAATTCACAATGGTAATTTAAGGCCACACGCAGGTTTTTGGGGTCCAGTTCGGGTCCAACAATGTTTTTTGGGGTTTTAAGAAACTTCCCTTGAAAATTATGCACTAAATGGAATGGAAGAACTCCCAAAGCTCTATTTCAAAGAGATAGCTCCATACAGTTTGTAACATTGTGAGCCAATACAATGCTTTAAAGCAATTTTGAGATGTTTTTGCTGCTTTCCTCAAATACTTAATTTCTTGGCTTTTAAAGCTAAAAACTAAAAAACCATTAAAGACAGAGGAATTAAATTTGGATGGTAAGTGCACAAAAGAATTCCAAATAAAAAAATGCTAGCATTTTATAATTTTTGAAGAAAAAAAAATATTTAATGATTTTTTTTCCTTTGCAATTTTGATTACTTTTGTCATTTGCTAATGCAAGTCTTCTAAAAGTAATAAAATTATTATTGTTTACAATTTCAAGAAAAGCTAGAGTCATTTCTGTAAGATTTGTGTGCAGATTACAATGAATTAAGTTCATAGACATCAAGGATGGCTTTTGAGTTTTCAGCTTTTGAAAATGGTGTTTAGATAATACGGTTTCACTCTAATTTGCCGTTTCTGTGATTATGTAACTGATTATGATTCCCAAAACTAAATATTTATTTTTAATCCTTGAATGGAATGCCTAGAGAAAATGAGAAAAAACAAGTAAAAATAACTTAATTATAGATTTTGGTGCTAAGAAGTAGAGTGTGGCCTTAATGTTTTACTGAGTTCAGCACATTTTCATGTATATTAGTCCTCTTTTTCTTCTTTGTGTTCCCCTACTAGATCTCAGACTACTGGTTCTTCAACCTACAGAGAAACTGGTTTTCAAGTATATGTATCTGTTTTTCCTACTTCATCGGGTACCTTGTTACCTTCAGGCAGCCGTATTCCGATTTCTAAAGTTAACTATATTTTTAAACAGACAAGAGTATTTTCAGCTTCGGTAGAACTTAATTTTGAATTTTGCACAGGTGGCAGCCAAAGCCTACTCTTATCGATTTTAGAACCACCAAAGGATCAGTAGAAAGTACAAAGAGTCAATGGCAAGGAAGAGAAGAGTAAAGGGGAGCTGGGGTTGGTGATGGGGGAGGGTGACAGGGTGGAGAGAAAGGCAGATGACAAAACAGGACTACTAACTAGAGAACAGTAAAGGAGGATGAAGGAGAAAATTTTAGAGAAAACAATTTTTCCACTGCCAGGAGGCTTAGACCTTTTGACTGGTAGGTGAACACTATACCTCTTGACCAGGACAGCCCCTTGTGTTAATGAAAATGCAAAAAACTTCAAAATATATCAATGTCGTTGATTACTTTACCAAACATTGAGTTCTACAAAAGCAACAAATGCATCTCCACAGACAATAACATTAATGAAATTATTTATATATCAGTAAAAAGTTGTTCCCGCATCCCATCCGGACATTGGGGATTGCCTTGTTAGTGAGACTACTTCCTGGGCCTTCGGCATATTGTGATAGGGTGGCCAGTTCCTTTCCATGCCACCTTTACTTCCCCAACTCAAAGTCAGGTACCCATTATTGCTGGGTGGGCAGGAAGGGGCGGAAAAAATCCGTTTCCGAACCGAGGCTCGAATCCGGACTGTCCGCCATATATATCAGTATTTGTGATAAATATTAAAACTATAATTGATTGATTGTAAATTTTTTGGGTCTCCTTAGACTGTTGACATATTTAGAATATTTAGGAGGCAGGTCACTCTGACCCTGCCAGTCGAAACCAACAAGGGTTAAATCAAATACAGAACTTCACCTTTCACATTTTTAATATGTATGTAAATAGTAATTCCATAAATAACACAGAGATATAAATAATTAGTGATACACTCAATTGCACAGATATAGGAAGTTTGAATATCATGTTAAAATACAGACTCAGCTCCACAGATAGTAGTCATTGTGTACTTCAGTGAAACACATGTTAAAAGCGGGCTGCAACTCAACATGTAACAACATCAAAGTGACCAACACATTTATAACTCAGTAAATGTCCTGTTACAACTTACCACCAGCTTTTGGAAATCTTTTGCACTTTTCTCTCTCAATCTCCTGTTTTACCATTTCCAATAAGTGCTTGGGACGTCCATGCAGCATCACAGAAAGGTACCATAGGTCTTGGTGGATATCCTAATGTTCATTAAACATTGGAAACAAAATATCAGCAAACTCAAAGAGGTAAAAAGTTCCGAGCATAAAGCTAGGATCACACACATCACACCATCTTAATCCTTTTGTTATAAATATAATATGATCTTTAAAGCATGCATCAGAATACCATTGATTTACAATAAGAATACTGAGTACGTATCTAGCTTACACTATTAAAGTTTATATTACTGTTCATTTATAAATATTATGCATGTGACTGTGAGCCCGTTTTTGAGTGCAAGTATACTATTATATTATATCATGGTTATGTGCACAGAAATGTGTGGAAGAAACGATGTGTGAGGGAAGAGTGTGTGTCTGTATAGATAATTGGGAGTGCACATGTGAATGCGTATGTGTGTGTACAGGTTTGTGTGTGTTTGTGTTTAAATTTTTCACGATTTCCATTTTATTTTGTGACATCACCTTTTTTCCACCTTGACATCTCCCAGTGTAGTATGATGATTATCAGTATTGGAAGTGAGAATAACCCATGTCTCACTATTCTCACTCCCTCGTTATACCGGAAATGATCCTAGAGGGATCAGGGCAGAGGTTAGTGGGCATGACCCTGGGGGGGGGGGGGGGGAACCAGGGCTGATGCTCCACAGCATCATGTTCGTCACTGTTCGTGTCCGAATAGTCACAGTCAGGATTGTCAGTTTAGTGCCAAATCCCATAAATTTGGCTTTTTCTGATCGTGTCTGGCCCGGAGAATTTCATTTGGCTCTCTGGCTCTTTTTTGGCTCCAAACTCCAAATGTTCAAGAAGAAGGGGAAAGAAGAGGCAAGAAAAAAAAAAAGAAAAAGAAGGAATTTTTTAAAAAATGAAAGTGAAAAAAAGAGCTTGGATTATTTAATTATTAAACTAGTTAACAAGAATTAACACCCTCGCCCATTTGGTCTGATTAATTTACAACCCTTCTACTGTCGTGCAAGAGCATTTATGTCTCGTGCTTGTATCTCATTACATTTGTACACGCTCTCTGTTCCTTGAACCATAATTTTATTTTATTGTGTGCAAGCAGAGAGTGAGAGGCCTGCCATCGTAGTATGTAAACAACGAAAGGTCCAGCCGGTGGCCGGTCCCACATCACGCCCAGTAGTGTCGGTAGTGAGCCTTTTCTTATTTTTTTTACTGGTGAAGCGAAAAATGTTTTTACATTATTATTGTTAAATTCGTTCCCAACCACATGCGGTAAGCCACAAAGGGCCTAGATGATTATATCGGCTTGCGAGAGGTCAGGGGGGAGTCCTCGCCACATGCCCACACCTGGATGGGATCTATGCTCACCGGGCGGGGGGGGGGTGAGAATAGCCAGACTTGGGTTATTCTCACCCGGGGTGAGAATAAAGGAGGCCATCAGTATTAGTTAAAGTGCCTTTGGGAAACAATACTTCACATGGCCACAAGGTGCATACACATTAATATTACTTGGTAGGTTATAAGATGTGCGTACATGGGTGTGTCCCCGTAGTGTGTGTGGTGGTGTGTGTATATGACTGAATGTGTGTGCATGCATGAGAGTGTCACATTGTCACTGGTCACAAAATTAAGTCTAAGTTCTAAGCGTGAGTGTGTGTCGTAAGCACCTGCAAAGTTGCAAAGAGTGAGCAAGAACAAGGATAACATTTTTCTGAATTTCTTATATCGCATTCTTGCTCTTCCTTAACTCATTCGCTACGCCGAGCCGTGGGGGAGGCGCGGCTAAAGTGCCGTCAGTTTGCTAAGCCGTCCCTGGCGGCCCGAGAACCGACGTTCAATTTTAGCTTAGATTCTATTCCAATCCACATATCCATGTTAAAATAAAGGTCATAATATAATGTTGACTTCCGGGTCATGCGGTTCCACTGAAAATCGGAAGTTTTTTATTCAGTTTTGAAACACAATTTCGAAGTTTATGCGACTTTGTTTAATCGCGATGCTCAAATTATAGCCCAGACACCAGTCTTACTATTTTTACACAAACAAAATATATCATTATTTTGCACACTAAAGAAATGTAGGAATCTTCTTTAGAATATTGATACGATTGGGCTCAAATAGCCATTGCTCTGTTATTGAGAAATCAATATTTTTCAGTGCTAGATCTAGATCGGTCTAGATCTAAATTATCAAATTATTTTGTTCTCCCCAAAATCACTATTTTTTTGGTGAAATTACACAAAAAGTACCACTCAATACAAGTGTAAGTTTATTCCAAATGCAATTCTAAATAACTCCATATATATACATTACGAGTGTTTTTATCTGTTTGTGAATGCATCTTGTCCATTTTTCAAGATTATAATTTTTATTTTTTTTCAATGTCGGATGTCATGATCCAAATGTGCAGATATGGAAGGTATATATAATAAATTACAAATTTTTCCAATATTTTCCAGATCTAAAAAGAGACATTTATTTATGGCTATTTTGATATATCATTTGACTTCGTGCAAACATATTTTTTGAATTTCACGGAAGATGGTAAGTTTTTTATATTCAAATTTTATCCGAATCCAAGCAAAATTGTGTTGCATAATCACCTCTTACAGGAACTAAAGTTGAAAAATACACAAATAGACATTACAGATGCATTCCACAAGTCATACTGAAAATTTCGGTGTATAATATGTTAATACTTATTTGAATTTGTGGCCCCAAAGACCTTTGAACTGCACAGTCATCATTTCATTTCGCTTTCCCGAAAAAAATTAGTCCACAAGCCGAAAATAATACATAGCGAACGAGTTAACTGGTTTCTTTCCCATTGGAATTGGATCCATCAACTGCAAAAGTCACAACAACTTTGATACCAGGTCCTATCAGACAATACCACCATAATGATTCAAAAGACGACAGATAAGCCTACACTAGATCTACTACTACGCCAGTAAGAGATAGCAGTTGATATATAGGCTAATAAACAACGAAGTGACTATTTCTCCGAACGTTCGGAGAAATAGTGCCGACCTTTATTCCTCCGAACGGTTTCCCGCTTACGGTCTTGTGATTTTTTGCCTTTTGCGAGAGTTCGTCGCCAACTTTCATTCTGAAATTCTGCGAGGTCTGGGAAGGAGCAAATTTTTGGGTCTAGATCTATTTCGATTTTCAAGAGCTAGTCTAGAGATTTTTAGATGAGTGTAAAAACGTGAAAAAGAAAAGTTTCACAAACAGATTGAAATCAAAATTAGAACAGCCCATAAACAACCACAAAAATTGACAAATAAGGGCGTGTGACCACCTGTCCGAAGAAGATTGAACGTAGCCACTGCGAACTTTCTTTGTTGTAGAAAAAGGTAAAATTTAAGATTAGCAGACCACCTGGCACCTGTACATTATGAGCTGTGTAAAAAAAAAAAGACCGATTCGTTCAAATACACAAGCCTGTGTCATCTCGATTGTTTACCAAGAAAAAGTTGTGTTGCTGTGTAGAGCCGAGCATACGGCAACTTTTGATTCCATAGAGACCAGCGCACAATTCATTACGTAGATCTACGTCAAAACTATTGTAATAATAATCAGTTGCTGGGGGATAAAAGACTGATGCGTATGCGACGTTGAGCGCCCGGACCAATAGTGCCCCCCTCCTCCCCGACACGCACACACAGCCACACGTAAGCAGGCCGCCCATCCGACCCCGATACAAGCTAACGAGCCATCTTTAATTGCTTCTGGTGACCTCTTGACAAATAAACATTTATTAAAAGCGCTATAACTTTTCAGGCCGGCCTCAAATTCATCATAAGATAAAAACTTGGCTCCTGCACAAAATGCCATTTTGCCCGAAGTGATCCCGGTCTCTACCCAGCCTGAGGCGAGTCACGAGTAAGGCAGGACAGGAAGCCAGAGTCACGAGTCACAGGTAGTCGGGAGTGATGTCATGCTGGACAAGAATCAGAGTCCGAATAACATTTTTTCAAATATATATTCGGACTCGAGTCCGAATCTAATATAGATCTAGATTCTAGTCACTTCGGTTTTTTCTTTGCTTTTACGGAGCGTTGCTTTTAATGCATTTATCCATTTTGTTCATCCACACCGATAGAAAGTATACCAAAATTAGGAAAAACAGGTCTTGTTTCACACCGGGTGAGAATAGCCAACAGTGGCAAGTCTCACCTGGGGTGAGAGGTCGACTCACCCCGGGTGAGGATAGCCACTTCCAACATAACCAAAACAACTAACCCCAACTCCGAGTTCTTCAAGAGATTCAAGAGACAGAAGGGCTGAATCATCTGTCAAACAAGCAGATTCCAAAGTCTCTGCACCTGGATCAGCCCTTTTCCACAGACGTTCTCGCCACTCATACCACAAAGCTGGATGATGCTGGAATCTTCGAAACAAGAGCAGCTCAAAACCGAGGAATGGTTCTCCCATTCCTTCCATGTTGTCAGCTCGTATCGACGCATTCAGATCACTTCCTAGATTATTCATCCCTCCTATAAACGGACCGATCTTTTCTGTGGTAAATGAGGCTGAAAGCCATTCTTCTTTTCATCGTAGATCCATGTTCTCTCCGAAGGAGTGCCAGATCATAGAACGAAATCGGGAAGAATCACTTAATCTATCCCCTGGTCCACAGAGGCAGAGGTCTTGACCGGATGAAGAACTTGTGATAGCCAACATGAGAGGCAGGCACAACACAACAGCAACAGCTGTAGGAAATCACAATTCTAACAACTGTTGTGTGGATAAAATAGGATTCCCCCCCCCCCTCCTCTCCCGTGTTCATTCTCCCCTTGGCTCTTTTAGATGCGCATTAAAACAGCAAACTTTATTATTGCTATGTTTTAAGGTTACGTTAGCCTAAATTGTAGCTTAGAACAACATATTTAGATCTAGGCCTACTTAGAATGCAAAGAACAGTTTCACAATTATGAATAGAGTTTTTAATTATTAGATACTATACTATTTTGTCTTCTTTTTATAACGTACAATATACCATTATTTGCACTGACATAAGGCTTAGTCTACATTTTGTATTTGCCTAATGTTTTAGGCCCATAGTATACACGGCTTAACCTACTGGCCCTCTATAGCATTCTAATAGTAATAAACAGGGCAAATAGATTACAAGGGTTAGTCGCACGATTTATGTTTTGATATCTACTTCCGTGTATTGGCGTCAAATTTGATGGCAGGTTGCTCTGTCAACTGGCAACTTATGGCAAAGTTTAGCCTTCTTGGCCTTTGGGAACACAACAGACTGTTTATCATTGACTTCGTATTAAGTGTGTTGAGTGTGAGCGTGAAGCGATGAATTTTATTATGGACGTGAACTTTCAGTTCAGTATTTGCCAGGACAGTATGAAGAATAACAGATTCTTGTGTGACCACCTGTAAATCATACTAGAGACAAGATCAAGAGTAGTAAAGACGTATTTTTTGTTTGTATACACACAACTACAGTGATCTAGAATCTACACTACACTTACTACGCTGACAACCACGTTGAATGGACAAGCAGTGTAAATCTGTGAATATGAATGCGTTGTTTTAATGAGTATGCTCCAATGTGAAGAGTTTATTCATTAGCTAGGATTTGTGTTAGCCTACACTACACTTGTGATTGTGACTGGAGTCAGTGTTGTCTATTCTTTTTAGTATTATAAATAGTCTTGACTCTTGACTCTAGTAGACTGATGAACAAAATAAAGGCTCCCAAAATAAAACTAGAGATCTAGATATCTAGATCTAAGTAGTGAGTAGATTAGAATCTTAGTATAGAAGACACAAATACTATAGTATAGACTATACTATAGAAGATTCTAAGTAGCCTAATCTTTGGAAGTTTAGAGCTTGAGAGAGTAAAAATTTATTATAAGAGGACCTGAACTGAAGAGATGTGTTGAATCTTGAACAAGTAAAAGAAGATCAAGTTCCAAGTGGTGCTAGTTATCTCTCAAAACTCAAAAGTAAGGCAAGATAAGTTTGAACAATATGTCCAGACGACATGCAAAATTGCCACAGGATGCAAGGTCTAGCACTTCTGCAACTAGTACTAGTTCGACCAAATCGTCTGCATTGGGTTTGTCAATTGATCCTGAGGTGTCAGCAGCGCATGCTGCATGGTCAACAGGCACGCATCAGCATTCATCTCGTGTTAACAGTAAGTTGAGGAGCAGAAAACTTTTATCGAAAGAAAAAGCAAGTAAGGAGGAGGTTAGGGACCATCAGTCTCCGTCTCGACAGCAAGCTGGCTTTTCAACAAATGATAATGAGTTATCGA
Source organism: Aplysia californica (assembly GCF_000002075.1). Lineage (NCBI taxonomy): Eukaryota > Metazoa > Mollusca > Gastropoda > Aplysiida > Aplysiidae > Aplysia > Aplysia californica. Next base: position 234,366 of record NW_004797570.1, on the reverse strand, counting down.
AGCAGTGCTTTGAGACAAAAGTCGTCAAAGCGAAAACAAAATTGCTTCCTTCCACTTTCAAGTCCAAGACTATCCAGCGTAATCGTAATCAGGTTTCAGAAATAGCTTGTGACAGTGTAAATTCTGCAGTGAAAAGCCACCTGTTACAACAGAATTCTTATAATGCACAGTCAGATGCAGACAAAAATGCATTCAAAGAACATATCAGTACTACTACCAGAGCTGTTGAAGAAAATGTGTCAAGTATTGCCATCAGCCCAAATGCCCATGACAGTGATATCCACCTGAACAGTAAGACATTAGGAGCTAAACATAATATGGCCCTTCAACTTGAAGAACGACATGACACGGTTGGTGACAGGAATCCTTCTCCTGATGATCTTGGCAAGTTTTTTTTTTTTTAATTTCCAGTTTTCCCTCATTGTTATTGTTTGTGTACGAGAAGGAGGGGGGGGGGGGGGGGGCAGGATTGCTTTACTTTAATTGCTTTAAAGGAAAAAATGCCTCCTTTTCTTCTAACACTTTACGCAAAGTGATGAAATTTGCAGTTTGAGCCTAGTGTAGCGGCACGGCTCATGGATGATTTACATGGTAAACCAGACTCTTCACATTTCATTGCCAATAATAATGTCTGAAGGACGAGTTTACAAGTGCTGATGATTACACTATATATATATATATATATATATATATATATATATATATATATAATATATAACATTAATAATATATAACATTTATAGAGCGCATTTCCAAAAAAAAGTAGCTCAATGCGCTTTACATTGGAATACCCATTTTTCAAAAACCTTTCTTACTACTTCCTTTCTTCTCAAGCAATATACATTAATGCACACACACACACACACACACATACACACACACACACACACACACACACACACACACACACACACACACACACACACACACACACACAGAGAGACTATTTTCATCCAGACATAGGAAAAGAACAAATGTAATGAAAGATAACGTTAAAAGCTTATGAAGGATAGGCCTGTAGGAACAGAAAATGTTTAAGATGTCTTTTGAAGCTATCAAGTGTTCTTATTTGTCTTAGTTTCATGGGTAATCTGTTCCACATAAATGGACCAAGATATGAGAAAGATCTCTCTCCATATGATTTGTATGATTTTACAGGTGTCACAAGTAGGGTGTTATCGTTCGATGATCTTAGGTTTCTCCCTGGTTTATATATACTGATAAGTTCTTGTAGATAAAAAGGAGCAGTTTTATTTAGACATTTGAAACACATGACGCAGATTTTAAATATTATTCGTTCTTTTACAGGGAGCCAATGCAGTTCTTTTAATAATGGAGTGACATGGTCTCGTTTTTTAGATCTTGTTATCAGTCTAGCGGCATTGTTTTGAATTACTTGTAAACGATTCAAATATTTGTTGTTCAGACCTGCCAGGAGTGAGTTACAATAGTCTAATCTAGATAGGATAAGAGATGTTACCAGTGTTTTTGTGGTCTCTTCGCTTAAGTACTTTCGAACTAGGCCTATCCTTCTCAGCTGAAAATAAAGGGATTTGGACAGAGATCCTACAAACGAGCCCATTGATAAGTGGTGGTCAATATATACACCGAGATTCCTGACAACTTCTTTACTAGATGTCATATGCCCATATAAATCAAAGTTGACACTTTCCAGATCTTTATTTAATCGTGGATTTTTTATAAGAATGATGTCTGTCTTTTCTTCGTTTAGTTTCAATTTGTTTACTGTCATCCACTTTTTGATTTCATAAAAACATTGTTTAGTGATGGAAATCATGTTTGGTAGATCTTGAATGGTGCCATTAACATACATTTGGGAATCATCGGCATAAAAATGATAATTCAATCCATGATTTTGTAAAATGCTTGCTAAGGGCTGTGTATATAGTGTAAAGAGCACTGGTCCAAGAACGGACCCCTGTGGAACTCCATAATCGAGCCTGACCTGCTTTGAAAAGCTATTTTTAATTTGCACTGACTGAACTCTTTCTAGTAAATATGACTTAAACCATGAAAGCACAGTACCCGATAAGCCAAATGAGCGCTCAAGTCTTGTGAGTAGAATAGCATGGTCAATTGTGTCAAAAGCTGCGGACAGATCCAAAAGAGTTAAAAGACAGATGTTTTTGCTATCAATGGAATCCAATAAATCAGACGTTACTTTTAAAAGCGCAGTTTCGGTACTATGATGAGTTTTATAGGCAGATTGGTAAATTTCCTCAAGACCATTTTTTCTCATGTGAGACAAAACTTGACTTAAAACAATCTTCTCTAGAATTTTTGAGACAAATTGCAAATTCGAAACTGGTCGATAGTTTTTAAATTCATTTTTATCAAGCCCGGGTTTTTTCAATAAAGGTTTTACAATAGCTTGTTTGAAAGTATTAGGTACTGTGCCAGTGGCAAGTGACATATTCACTATCTGAGTAATGTGAGGTAGGACAATATCAATACAGGTTTTGAATACATGAGCAGGCATTGGGTCAAGGTCGCATGTTTTTATGGTTGACCCATTAATACAATTTAAAATATCACTATTTGTAACTGGACTAAAAGACTCTAATATTTGTCCAGTAAATTCTGAAAATTCCAAATTTCCATTTGGCTCTAGGTCGAGAGAAGAGCGTATGGTATTAATTTTGTCATTGAAAAAAGTCACAAATAAACTACAAAGTTCGTCATCTGATGTTGCAGAGGGGAGAGGAGATATTGTTTCTTTTCCCAGAATAGCATTGGTAGTCTGAACGAGTTGTTTGGGTGATTTAACATCTTGTAATATATATATGTGTGAAAGACGGCCACCCATTGTCATGGAGAAAAGTGGCCGTATAAGGCAGGAGGCCGTCTTAGGCAGGACTGATCATGATGAAGAAAACTAACCATTCATATCTGAAGTCCCAATCGAAAGTAGCCGCATTGTTCTTGTTTTTGATGTTGTTGGTTTGTATTTTGTTTGTTATTTTTATTTTGTTGCTGATTTTGCGCAAGAGTGACAATAAAATGAAACGTATCAGACAAGGAAGACCGAGTGCCATGTTAAAACAAACACATGGGTCACCACCACTCGGAGAACGAGTGACGCTTCTGTCACAAGTTCATGTTGACGTCTATTGTTACTTTGTTACAGACTGGGTAAACAGTGACCACTCATCTCACGTACGATTTGTGTATGAGTTCTGGGCGGGGCTTATGGGATATGAGGGATCACATGCTTACCTCACCAGCAGCTGAAAATTGGTACCTCTATTGGTCAACAGTGGGAGGGGCCTACGCAACATGATCGGTTGGAGGGACTATCTGTAGAACAACAACGACAAGGGATTGGATTATGACGGCTCGCCCACAACGCCAGGGGCCAGTGCACAATATTTTATGACAAATTGTAATGGAGTCACTAAGGTGGCCGTCTAAGACAGGTATTGCTTAGTGTGATAGGGGTTCTGTGTTAAAATATGGTGGCCGCGTTGGACAGGTGCCCGTTTTACACAGTTAAATTAATAAATATAGAAAAAACGCAAGGGGGGAAATGGAAAGTGACCGTTTGTACAGGTGGCCGTCTTATAGAGGTGGCCGTCAGGGCAGGTTTGACTGTATATTTATATATATATAGGGTTTCTTCAAATAGGCCTACCTTACAAAATCTTTTCCTATTCCAGTAAAAATGGTGCTATTGCTTTGAAATTTGTATGTGTTGTGCTTTTAAATATGATGTTTCAGCAAGGGGAGCAGAGAAATAGCAGTCGGGCCTTCAGAAGAAATCTTACTAATATTTTTAGTTCTAAAATAGATGCGTATTTTTAAAATTTGCAAAACGTGACGCGCCGAGTTCGTACTTTTTCTATGGTCAAGATCAACAATGCAATAATTGCTGAGAAACACGACATCCTACACTTTTACTACTATAACTACATTATTTGTGAGGCTATATCAGGAATAATGATATTTGTAGCTGTTTTGTCTTTGTGAGCCTTCCTGTCGATCCGTTCAAAGAGTATTATTGTGTGGCGCAAGACGGCTTATGTCATCATCAAATCTTAGCAGAGTATAGAGTTAAAATAAAATGTGAATTAAGTGGCATTTGTTCACCATTAGTATGCATTAGGAGTCAAAATGAATCTCCTGAATCTTTGTTTGTTTGCTAAAATTGTCCTAAAATAAATATATATATATATATATGAAGATGGAGTTTTTCATTTCTTTCGGAAATAACTATGATTACACACGAATACAAAGAGTATTCAGAATTTCTTTTTCCTGGGATTTTATACCTATTTAACTACTTTTATGCATCTCATATGAAAGTTTTATTATTGTGCTTTTTTTATGAATGAGTGTATCTTTTGTATCATGCTTCAAACTTTTGTCTTAGTTGTACTTTGGACTCCTCTGCAGATCCTGGATGGGACGAGTCCCTGCTCAATTTGTCACAAGACGTAGATTATGAGGGTGAGGTGAGATGGGACAGTCGATCCCAGGAGACGATACAAAAAATTATGAAATGTAAGTGTAATAGTGTCATGAAAGGTAAATGTGCAACTGTGTCATGAAAATATGTGTGATGTATATAATATCATTCACTTACTTACTTTACTTACATTTTACTTCCTCTGGTATCCTTAGGATGTCGAGGGGAGGTGCAAGTTTCAGTTCTGTGCTAGGTGTGTAGTGTCTGTGATAGATGGTATGTTGTTCCAGGACCTTTTTGAACCCCATCCAGCCAGGTCTTTCTTGATCTTCCTCTTGATTTGAAGCCGGATTCTTGGATGTTGTTAGCTCTAGCCGCTAGTTGTTTCTGGGGCATTCTGGTTAGATGTCCAAACCATTTGACTCCTTGACGCTCTATGAATTTTATTACTTGTGGTATTCCAGTTTGTAGACGTATGGTTTTGTTTCTTATGCGGTCTCTTCTGGTGACATTGGTGGTTTTGCGAAGACACGTTATTTCGCATGCATTGATTTTTCTTTCTTGTGCCTTGTTTAGAGACCATTTGCCACTGGTATGTTAATGTTGGTAGGAAGATGCTATTGATGAGATGGGATTTCACTTCCGTTGGTATGTTCTTGTGACTGAGCATTATTCACACTAACAGAAAATCACCCATAAACATGTCTCCACCTCTTTTCTGCACCTGCTCTCTAGCACAATCAGAGAAAATTTATCTCTTTCTCTTTCCTATCTTCGGCCACTCTCTCTCCCTGTCATATATTGCGGTGGTTGGAGATGAATCATTGATAGGTCTTACTCATTTCCTTTCCTCCTGTTCTTGACATCTACAAGGGTATCTAGAGGATGGTCTCTGTCGGCACAAAAAAGTGTGAGTCCCCTGCTTGTGGGAAAATCTAAGGTCACAATCTTTTTTGCAGTCTTTTCTTCTCTTATCCCTGCTCTCTAGCAATGTTCTGTCATCTGCTTTCGTCTCCTCTTTCTGCCTCCACCCCCTCACCTCCTTTGCCCCCTCCTTTGGGCTCCTGACTCTTTCTGCAGCTTTTCTACTGCTACTCCTTGGCTCCTTCTACTACTGTCTTTCAGCCACACCCCTGATCTTCTGGTAGGAAAGATCTGCACCTAGCCTTCTTGGACAAGGGCGAAAAATCTCAGAAGGCCAGTGTGCAAGTTGCGCATGTTAAAGATCCCTTGGTGGACTAAAATCGATAAGAGTAGGCTTCGTCTGCCACCCGCACAAAATTCAAAATTTCCTACCAACTGAAAAAGTTTAATGTGTTCCGCGCGCTTAAATGACCTTATGCAGTTGCGAGCACTGTAAAACGTTTACCAAAAAAAAAAGGTTAGATTGAAAATGTTTTGCTATCCCAGTGGCTACAATCTCATTATGAACTTGTTAGTGTTAGACAAAGGGAGAACATGGAAAGATACAAATTTTTCATTTAAAGATATACGTATGGCTATGGCCGGAAACGAAGAAGACATACAACTTGCAATGATTTTTTAAAATTGTCTAAGACTTGTAATCTAGACATACGTCTTTCATGTATGATAGTGTAAATATGTAATACCTTCTTCATGTATCGTCGGTCGCCTGATGAAATCCATATTCCTTTCATCTAGCACATATTTGAGAAGTCTGACATACACAGCAGATTGTCCTTGACCTGTGCAGGCTGTTTCGTAAAACCAATGAAGCTCCGACAGAATCAGGGATCAAGATACAGTTTTCCAGAGCTTTGCTGGCAATAGTGGGAAGGTACCTTTGGAAGCATGTCCACAGATGTGAACAGAAGCTCCTTGGCTTGCACGCCCCTTGTGGATTGTTTGGTGGTGCAGCTGGGTTGGGCTCTTCTAAAGCACTCTCTACAAAGTGCTGGAGGATCCAGGTTGTCATCAACAAGTGCCTGAGGAAGTTTTTCAGGATCAGATGGACAGACAGTCACCAAAGAGGAAGTATTAAACAGAAAATTTTCAAACAGAAAAAAGCAGTGGAGATGGATTGGACTGAGCATACCATTTGGAAATCAGGTAGCTACATAACAAAGAAAGTTTTCACTTGGAGTCCACAAGTTAAACGATCAAGGGAAGGCCATGTGGAATCTGTAGAAAAGTCGCAGAGAGAGATGAACAGAAAAGTGGAAAGACATATGTAGTAAAAAATATGAAGAATTTCGCCCAGGGTAGGCAATAGTGGAAAGTGTCTGTGCGTATGGGGTGAGCCAGGTGATGATGAAACTGGCCTGGGCTCTTCTAGAGCAAATGAGCACGCTCATAGATATCAACAGCCTGCAAACTTTGATATTCTGATCACTCTGTTTCAGATAATAAACCCAAGTGTGCATCTTTCAGCTTGGTGTATTGCATAATTTGCTTAAGCTGTACTCTTTCGTGATGAGAAGACCGTTCACATTGGTCTTTCTGTCTCCCCATGTCAGTCCAAACAAAAACAAAGAGTGTTGTTCTGGCTTTGTCTTTTAATAGTGAGTAGTCATTTGATTTGGTTCAGCAATCACACCTGGGTTTCAGTTCATTAGTTTTTTTTTAAATAGTCCTGTCTCTTGATTTGTATTGCTTATTGCTGGCCACTCTCACTCACTCACTCTCACTTTCACTCACTCTGTCTCTCTCCCTCCCTCCTCCTCCTCTCTCACTCCCTCTCCCTCTCCCTCTCTCTCTCTCTCTCTCTCTCTCTCTCTCTCTCTCTCTCTCTCTCTCTCAGAGGTATAAAAAAGCACCTTCAATCTGCTCCAAAGCATCGTGTACTTTGAATGACACGTTTTTTTCATTGAGGTCTGGTTCTTCTATTATTTCCGTGCTGGATTTTCTGCAGCTTTCTTTGATATCCAAAGTGGTTCACATTGCTCGACTTCACAAAATTCCTTTTCTCGTTAGGGAACTCTGTTGTCAAATCAGTAAGCTTTCAATGTCAAACAAGTTTGGATTGTGATATGACATGGAAATATACTTGTAATTTATACTTGACTACAACGATTTTTTGTGTTCAAACGAGCAAGATCAAAATTGTATAACCTATTACCAAAAGGGCACACGCATTACTCATTCAAATTTGACAGTCGTTGTGAAACAGTACCAGTCCTGCATCTAGGAAACTCACATTTTAATCATTTGACAGAGAGGTTTTCCGGTAAAACACATGCAGTCGACATCATAAATTATGCTCTCTGGCCTGAAAACCGTAGTTACTGACCGACCATTGCGTTTGCTCAGCGCAGTCGCCCATATTTGAATGTCTAAAGAAGTGTTCACGGCGCCAACTGTTAGCCCCACGAGTCATAAACCGACTGATGAGATCAAGAATTCCACCTAGGTGTAGGATTCACGGTTTCGTCAGGCAACTTTTGGGTCATGGTGTTTATTCACGATTTCCTCGTTACGTCAGATTACACGTTTCAGCTGAGATAATTGAAAAATAGTTTTTCAGGGACATGTATCTCACCGAGCACTATCAAAATATGCAAAAAAAACGATTTTCGAAAATTTGTGGAATTCTAGGTTTTATCAGGCGACCGACGGTAGGTTAAGATAAAATTATCTATGCGTAAATAATATTTATTGTACACACAGTAAGTTCACTATGTCACCACATATGGTAAGATAGTTGTGTCATACATGCCTGTTAGAATCACTGTGTCTGTTTAAAACATGATTAGTAATATGGTCTCATACTTGTATGGTAAAGTGAATGTTCTATAATGTAAATGATATATTGACGATGTGATCTAATCCCTCACCTTTTGTTGATGATTTTCAGCAAGAGGACAGTACAGTGCTGAAGGTGTCAGGGAAATTGTGGCCAAGTTTTCAGACCCAGTAAGTTGTACTTTTTTTGAGATTTTAAATGTTACAAAATTACTATTTGTCATCTTTGTTTTTTATATTGAGACAAACCCATAAATTGATTTGTGTGTACTGAAAAAAACACAAACTTATATTTCAACTTTCCACGAATTAGAAAACACAAGATCTTATTATCTCTCTCCCATTTAAGTTACTAAAACATATATCGCCGTTTTTTTTCTCCCATGTAAGTTACTAAAACACATATCGCCGTTTTTATCCCTAACATGTACAGCCAGCACCAGAGCCTTCATACCAGCCAATTGGACAGCGACTGACACGAGCATCGTTCTCCCCCCGTGGCCCCACCCAGCATAGTGGCGTTCTGGCCTCTAGGAGGACGAGGTTCTTTATGTTACATGTCTCTTTGGTGTATTGCGACTCTAGAACTTTTGCTGTCACTGTTACACTGAATGCCTGCTGCAGGCAAATCAAACTGATTAACCCTATCCGTACGCCCTGGGGTCATTTTGTACCCCCCGGGGTTGTATTCTTCACATTTTAGAATACTTCTAGTGCAAAGATCTCTTTGAAACTTTCAGTATTTTCTCAAAAAATCAGTTTGACAGACTGCTTTGCAAAGCGTACGGATTGGATTAGAGTAAATTTCCTCTTTGGAAAATGGTGGCAAAGAGTTCCCCACGTAGTATGGATACGATAGTAAAACACGACATACAGATAGGGTTAACTGATTCCGTCCATTCGGCCGCTGACAGCGGCTCTGAGTTTTTCCGCTGCGTCCATTCGACTGCTGTGAGCGGCTCAACCAAATCTGAGCGAAATCCGATACAAATGTGCACTTTTTAAACTTAGTTCCTACTTTTTAAGTTGTCGAAAGGAAGTAGAACTTGTAAACAAACCTGACCTCAATCTCTGACCGCTAATATCGATCGAAACTGCTCGAAATTCTTGCAAAAATCTTTGTTTTGTTGTCACTATGTAGGCTAGATTTAAGGGTAAATAACATGGAGCCTGGTATAAGAAAAAGGCCCTTCAAAGAAAGATATTCAACTAAATTTGTGAAATTCTTGCATAAATTTTTGCTAGGGTGATATTGCAACAATTTTGTGTTGATTCCTATGCATTATAAGGACTTGTAGAGCTGAGAAAACGCGGTAAGTCGAAATTTTCTAAGAGTTGTTGCGCAATTTTTTTTCCTAATTAGTTTTTGTCTGACGGAAAATACAATACAAACCGATATAAACAGATTCCTCTATTGATTCCCATCACTTTGGTATATGACAATACCTATTAGAGTAACTTACAGCTTCGCAGTAATGCATTAAATAGATGCACCCAAGGTCTAAAACTGAACAAGGAAAAATAATTCTGCCCAGAGCCTGAAAAAAATCATGGACAGAATCAGTTAAAGGAAAGGTTCTCTGTGGACTATAATTGAATTTGGAATGCATGGCAAACTCTTCCCATGGTTTAAGTCTTTTACTTTCTATAAAAATGTTAAATTGTATAAATATACTCCATGCTTTATCAGTGAGAATAGTATGTGTACTTGTACACGGAAGGCCTACCTCTGGCTTTATATTTTACTTGGCAACTTGTTTCTAATTTTTTTCAGTAATCATGAGCAAGCAAAATTCTTGGCAGCTGTTAACTGCAGGTGACATGGCGTTGTGGCCAACTCATGTCAGCTGAGAAACTATGTCTTAGTATCCTCTTGCAGCCTCAGTGTCACTTGATTTTTTGTTGGTCTCCTTGAATTTCAGTATCTCAGACTATTTTTGTTTGCCTCGAAGAAGTGCAGTAACACGGACAATTTTTTGTTCTCCCCTTAGAACTTTGTTGTGATAGACTTTTTTGTTGGTCTGGGGGTTTTTTTGGGGGGGGGGTCTTAGAACCTCACTTTCATAGTATATTTCTTCCTCTTAACATAGGGCGTCCAAAAAAACGGTTGAGCGTCTTCAGAGCCGAAGTGATGTAGACGACATGATCAACCTTCTCCGTGGCATCATTCAGAAAAAACAGGGTAAGTTATGAAAAGAGGGAACAAAGTTTTGTTGTTGAAAAAGTCAATAGGATGAGTTATGGATTGAGGAAATAATCTATGTTATGAACAGAGGAAACAGGGAGAGGTATTTGCAGAGAAAACTGAGTTTGCTATGATATCAGTATTTTGGTAAGCATTGTAAAGACAGCACATCTGGTGCTAGTCTATTGATAGTAAACCAGACCTGTCAAGTACTCTGACAAAATCTGGACCGTCCGATTTTTTAACTGTTTTTTTTTTACCCATGAAAGAACCCTGAAATGGATTATTTTATTCCCCACAAACTTAGTGAGGACTGAGGAAAACTGTTTTTGGTCATTGAGGGGTTGTCAGAATGAACAACTGCTTGTAAACTCAATGCACTATTGTTTTTAACCCCTTGACTGTCCTGTAGAAGTATCTAATATGTTTCGATAAAACGCATAATAAATAATAGGTATCCGGTACACCTTGTTTTTGTTTCCTCAATATCCCAGCAACTACTAAGTTTTGAATAATATAGAAAGTGATGTCTCTTAAAATCTGTGCTTGTTTTAGCTATGAGGTTGTATCTATATTTAGACTATTGGTGGGGAAGTAAGTGTTCTATAGGCGATAAAACAGCAAAGTGTGTTGCTTTTCTTCTTACACACATAGTGCAAGACAGTCAGAGCTGACACGTCAACTCTAAACTCTTGGCTAGTCTCAGCACTCTATAATTGTTGACATCTTTATGGCTTGTTTTACCCAGGTCTTGTCTATCTCTTTATTTTCTTTGTATTAATGTAAGTGGCCCATCTTAGTGAAATCAGACAAACACCTAAATAACTAAATCGGAGAAACAGGCATTTTCCTGCCAGTTGGGCAATTTTTATCGAATTTTTGTTTTTTGGCTCAGCCTGTTTTTGTCCATACAAAAACATATTTTCATCTGAATTTTACTGAAAAACGTTGATTAAAGGTACATAATATGTCATATTTCAGTTGACTCTATGGCTATTGGAGTGACCAAACATAGCTGCTACTTTTCTGCTAAATAGCGGAAACTCCACTACCTTTATTGCTTCTAGCTTTACCTGCTACTTTCCTCCTCCTTCCGCTGGGCCACTGTAGGTAGCAAATTGCAATACTTTTTTTACACGCGAGAAAACACCAAACCGGGAGTGAGACTAAAACGCGGCTAGCGCATTTCCGCCCGTAGCTTCCTACTTCCATTCTGTGCCTGGCACTAAAGTTTCACTTTGTTTATTGTGGAGGGATAATGTCGATCGAGCATCGGGATGACGGCGCACCGAGTTGTCATTGAAAACGGCGGAAATTCAAGAGAGATTGATGCAGAATGCAAAAATAAATGGAACTGGAGCTCGATTGAGAAAGAAGCAGACAGTGTGCGACTTCAACAGTTCGTTCGAAAATTTAACCTACTGGGTGCTGCACTTTGCATTTGGTGCGATAAAGAAATCTGGTACAGTGGCTTAGGTGTTGCCTCCTTAATCGATTTTAATTCAGTATTGTTAACAAATCTGTATGACACTTTTCGCTTCCAAAAACATAGATGTTCCAAGAGCATGCTTCTGGATCTCACTGGTTTTACTCCGGCCTTCAGAGAGCGCATGTACGCCTTCGTGTGAATTTCCTCATTTTTTATCATTCCTGAGAGGCAGCTATGACGGCGGCCATTTTTTGGCTAATTTCAGCACTGAAACCAGGGGACCTCTCCTCATTCAATCGCAAATATTTTGACTTCTATTCAAGATAAATAGGTATTTTTTTTCATTGAAAGCAAAACAAATGAATAAGCTTTGAGATGATACTTATAACTCCACATACCTAAAAATTGACAAGCGCTTAATTTCACTGCGTTGTCACACATATAGATAGTTTGACGGGAAGTACGGGCTTTGTTATTAATGAAACAAAGCGAAGTGTGTTGTCTTTCTTAAGCACATCTTGCGAGACAGAGCCAGTTCATACAATCAGATTGCTGTACTTTTATGTTGCTTACATTGTTATGGCTTGTTCTACAATGGTCTTGTTAATGGATGAATTCATCTCTTTCTATTGATGTTGGGTTTTTACCGATTTGTCTCTTATAACAACTGAATAAACATCGATTAAAGATTGTGACATGTGACATATTCTGCACGATAGAATTTTCCTTACCATGTGAGATGCATTTATATGGTTAGCAGTCACGGAGTTAAGCTCAAGACCTTTGAAGACACAGGGTGATATAATCTGACACATGCTGCTACTATTTTTAGTTATGAGGCACTATGATTTTTAAAAACAACTCATTTATTGTTTGTAAACTGGTGGCATTATTTGGACTCTCATAAGCGTGGTACTGACTGCGAGACTCTGACCTGTTTCCTTTCATTTCTTGCCTTTTTATGGACATTGATCATCTTTGTGATTTTAAATGTCTTAATTTCTTACACTCCTCTTTATTCAGCTTTTCTGCGCCCAACTCATCATTTTCTTATGTTAATTTTCAGCTGCTGAGGAGGAAGAGAAGAGGTAAGCCTTGATAATCCTTGGTCTGTAGGATCAGTGGGATACGCCATCTGCCAAGTTAGAAGGGGGGGGGGGGCAGTCATACCTGCCATTTTGAATTACTAATGTGATCGGGGGGGGGGGGGGGGTCTGGGCACCATCCATACTGTCAAATTTCTGTAGCCAGAAAATGTTGTGTGTCACGTTTATACCTAGTTGGCCCATGCTGTGTGTGCCATTTTGATGCTTGTAGCAGTCTGTGTTTCATGTGTTTGTTGACAGGTGTCACCGAGCTTTGTTGTCTGTCTGTGATGTTTAGTTGGCTTATAACATGTTTCTCTTATGTATGTTGCCCTTTGTGGGCTTCTGCTATGTTGCAGCTTGTTTTGTGTGTGTCTGATACTCTGTGCCACCCTTAGTTTTGGGTTTGTCTTAATAATGATAATATATCATAGCTGCCACTTTTCCGCTAAATAGCAGAAACTCCGCTTCATCTAGCTTTTCCCACTACTTTCCTCCTTCCTCCTCTGTTGGCCGCAAATTGCGATACTTTTTTAAACTTGCGGAAAGCTCCTAACCGGGAGTGAGACGAAAACGCGCCTTGCGCATGTTCACCCGTATCTCTTCTTACTTCTGTTCTGTCCCTGCCTAGCTCTAGTTTCACATTGTACAGTGTCGATCGAGCATCTGGACAATGGGGTGCCGAGTTGTCATTGAAAACGGCGGAAATTCTAGAGAAATTGATGCAGAATGCAAAAATAAATGGAGCCGTGTTGAAAAAGGAGCAGACGGTGTGCGACTTCAAAAGTTCATAAGAAGATTGAACAAGCCGGGTGCTGCACTTTGCGTTTGGTGCGATATAAAGAAATCTCGTGAATCTAGAAATCTAGATCTAGACAAAGATTTCTCCTAATCCAATACATGTAGATCCACTGCTCTACATTGCTGCACAAGTCTAAAGTGAAAGAAATATTTGTACGAGACACTAGCTAGCAACATACACTGGATTTTTAGTCACCAAACCTAGTCAAATTCTTGTGGGTCAGCTTTGTGTCTTGGGTTTTTTTTTGGGGGGGGGGTTATATTTCAAATACAGTTTAATTCAGTTGCCTATGGTTAACAAATATGACAGTTTTCCCTTCCAAAAACATAGATGTTCCAATATATTACCTCTGGATCTCACTGGTTTTACTCCGGCCTTTGGAGAGTGTGCGTCCGCCTTCGCGTGAATTTCCTCCTTTTTTGAAATTCCTGAGTGGCAGCTATGATATATACACATAGCATTGGTATAGTGCATAAATTCCTGCTGAACAGCAAGCTCTATGTGCTTTACAATCTATAATATTACCCCTGCAAACTTGACTGCATTTTGAAACAATCTCAACTTCCTGGGAAGCATACAGTGTTTGCTGCCTTTTTATAGGCGCTAAAACACTACCATAATGACTAGATCTTTCGCTGTCTATTGCTGAGTACCCATTCCCACCTGGATGAAGTGAGGAAAGTTCGTGTAAAGTGCCTTTCGCAAGGACACAGTTGGGTTTGAGGCTCCAACCTCAAACCCGCTACCTAATGATTACAGTGGAAACCTGATATAACAGGGATAGTGGGAGTAGAGAAAATGTCCTGTTATATCTGATCCCTGTTAAATCAGAAATGCAATGAAAGTGAGCATTTATGGACTAATCCAGCTGTACTTATTCATGGGTGGATCTAGTTTCCTTTGCCACAAGTACCCACGAACAAGGGTTTCGGCACTAACTTTCTCCATTGCCTCACATCAGAAGAGCTTGGTCCACAGCACCTGCATCGGGTAGTCTCATCTTCTTTCGATCAAGAGCAAACTTTCCATTGGAGTATGCTGCCACTATCTTCTCTCTATCCTTGATAATGGTGTGAATCGACCCTTGCCATGTCAGTACTGCAGGCAATCACTTCCGGCAAACTACCAAGGCTACGAAAAGAAATTGAGGACATCCCATGTCTGAGGATCATGCTACAGTGGATTCCATCACACTGTGGTGTCTTGGGAAATGAGCAGGCAGACAGGATGGCCAAACTAGGAGCACAAAAAGAGCAACCAGACAACAGCGTTAACTACACAGAAATAAAAACTATTATAAATAAACTATTTAAAGCACCTCAGACACCAGATGGCTACCATGAGCTGTCCCGCCAAGAACAAGTGATTATCTTCAGACTAAGGACACAACACACAAGACTGAGACAACATATGTACAAATGTTTTAAACTAGTACAATCACCAAAATGCCAGTGTGGAGAGGCGGACCAAACTGTTGAACACATCCTTCAGCACTGCAAGACACACAGGGCCCTGAGACAGGAAACGTGGCCAACCCCACTGACGCTACAAGAGAAGCTATACGGGCCGCCAGATGAACTGAGCAGGACGGCCCAATTTATGACAGATACCGGACTTCAAGTGTGATGCGATCGAGAAGAAGAAGACCCTTATGGAATGTCGAACTGACGACAAATCTCTGCCAGTGGAGCTTGCTTTTTGTCAACAGCCTGGATTATTTCGTATTTTTTGTCCATTGAAAGGCTTTTTCTCCTGCGCTTGACATCGTTGGTGACACATTACGCGTGTGTGTTGCTAGATCTATATTTCGGGCTAGATCGAGGTCTACAGCACACCGCAGCCCTCTCTCGCTTCACACGCTGTGTGTGCTTGCAGTGGCATAGCTTGCATGGGCTTGCTCCATCACTGTGTTACTCTCTCTCTCTCTCTCTCTCTCTCTCTCTCTCTCACTCCCCCCCCCCCCTCTCTCTCTTACTTTTTACACATTGTAACAAGCCTTTGTCCCTGCTATAACCGGTTGGGCTGTGATGAGGCCCTGTTATTGCCGGTAACTTTTAATAGAGACAAAGAGTAGGAAAAAACGGGGATTTTAAAAATCCCTGTTATTACCGGATCCCTGTTATTACCGGGCCTGTTATATATGGTTTCCACTGTATAAGTCCAGTAGCCTTATATGTGTAGCCAGTCCACGCTGTTTATGAGTTTGTTTGTGTGTGTGTGTTTACTGTGTCTATTTCAATGCTCACAGCTCTTTCCCTGTTATTTTTGCTTGATTATAATGTCATCACAAATTTCTTTCTCTCATTTATCTTTTGAGTCAAAGTATTAATTTAATTGGTTTTAGCTAATTACCCTCTCAGGGCAGTGCCACTGACTGTAGTGTCTTTAGGCCATTCCCAAAGGGGGGACATTTCTCGTTCAAGCACAGTAGAATTGTAAATGGGCTGATTCATCATGTCACGCTCATAACTGTGCCTGATCTGCAACAGGGAACTGCTGTTTTTTCTTTCCTAATTCTTACTATTGTCATTTTCCTCTACTTCTTTTGTATGTTTGTCACTCTTGTGACCTGCTATTTCCGGGATGCCTTGATGGTCGAAGCAGACCTTGTGCTGTTGAAGCTAGAAAGGTAAGCAGTGGAAGTCTGATTCCCTGTGAGGACTTCTCTGTTGACACCCACCCCTTGGCGCTCAGATGACCTTATGCAGTTGCGAGCGCCGTAAAACCCTCTACAATAAATAAAATTAAAATTAAAATTTAGCTAATTAACTTGTTTTGTGTTATCAGTTTTCTGCAACGTTGATGACATGCAAAGCGTACTCCCTTACATTGACTCTGACACACAATATGGTTCTGTTTTTTGTCTCTGTTTCAATGTAGTTCCCCCCATTCTCTCTCTCTTGATATAAATGTTATATATCTGAAACTATAAGTATCTAAACATCTATCGTCCTTATCTCTCCTCCTTTTGTGTGTTTGTTACTCTCTTGTAACACCTCTAATCTTCGGCACTTATATGACCTTATTGTGTTGCAAGTGCCGTTAAACACTTACTGAAAAAAAAAGAAAAGAAAAAGTTGGCATGTGCTCTGGTGTGGTTTGCTCCTTCTTCCCTTTAAAAAATTTATTTTCCTCATCTTTCCTCTTTCTTTTCCCAGTGTGTCTGTTCCAGTCGGGGAGACGTCTGAGGAAAAGTCATCCTCCCATAGTGCCGCCCCCTCGTGTCTTGGACAGTCTGACCCTGCTGCTCAAGAGGATGATTGCTGGTCTGATGATGACCTCTTCCAGGACAACTCTCTCCTTCTTGAACTCACTCAGAACCCGGACAAATTCTGCCAGGCAGGCAAGCCACCATGTGGCATTACTACAGACACAGTACCAGTTGTCCCTGGCTGTGACTCTGACAAAGTGGCTGTCACTGCTGGTAGATCTGGAACCACAAGCTTGTCTGCCTCAGTGGCTAGTTTTTCCTCAACAACGAATTCTTTAGGAGCTAACTCTTCCACAAGACCATGTTCTTCATTGGCTAATCCTTCCACAAAAACAAATTCTTCAACAAGAACAAATTTTTCATCAGCTAGGTCTTTGATAAAGACAAATTCTTCTTTAGCTAGTTATTCGACAAAAACTATTTCTTCCACTGCTAATTCGTTTATAAGAACAAATTCTCCATTAACTAATTCTTGCACAAGAGCACCTAGCAGCAGGCCTACCAGTAACTCGCTTGTGACAAACTTGAATGATTCCTCTGTGATTCCTTCATCCTATGTAGAAAGGCATGGCCATGGTCATCAGTTCACCACGAAAAATTCCTCAACATTGACTGGAATGAATTCCAAAATGCCCGTTAACAGACTGCAGTTTCCATCAAACAAGAGTAATATCCAGGGGAGTGCTCCCATACAGTCATCTTCCTTTGGGAAAAAAAACTCCACAAGTTTAAATTCGAAAAAGGAAAGAACTTCTCCTAGACATTCAAATGCTGTAACAAATGGAGCCAAAGGTAATGGGTACAACAACAAGTTTTCCTCTAGTGTCAATAACTTTCTCAACAGCCAGTCTGCCCCTCGGGGGACATCTCCTCAAAGTGCGGGTTGTAAGGGTTCAGGTCCAGGTCAATGTGGGCTTCAAAGGGTTGCTGTCCTGAATCCACCAGCTCGCCCGTCTGTCTTGTCAGGACATGTATCAAAAACTGAGAGTGATTGCTCATCCCGTACATCTCTCAGCTTTGAGCATGCCAGGGGTGGTCAGAAACTTGGATCAGTCCAAACTCAGAGGTCAACTGTCTTCCACAAGCCCATATCAGGCTCAGAAACATCCAATCAGTGTACAGATTCAACATGTCAAAGTTCCAACAAATCTCACCAATGTAGCAACACATCTGGTCAGGGTGCCACTGACAAGGACACAGATTTTTTTGACCTGAGTCTCCCAGACGAGATTTTGCTTCAGCTCACAGAGCCTGATGAGATCTTGGACAGTCAAGAAGACGTCCTCGCTCCTTCCTTCAGAGCCCAGCCCACCAATCAGAGCAAGAGTATTTATCTGCAAACCAACGGTGCCCAGAAAAAGACTGGAGGTGAAAAATTGTTACGAGAACAACAGAAGCCACTGTGGACCTCTGCCTTGGATGCGGGTAAAGAAGAAGTCTTTATCTCCCCTGTGAAACCATTGCGACAAGAGCTGCAAGCTGCGGGGACTGTTGGAGCAGCGTCTCCAATGCGGGCATTTTTCAAGAGAACTTTAGGTGTCCAGGGCAGCCCTTTAGCTATGAGGGTTGGCAAACACAGCTCTCCATGCGGGCCCAGCTCTAGCACTCCAGTCAAACTAGCCAAAGGAACGGAAGCCACTCATGCTGGCCGCAAGGAGACAAACCAAACTGCTCACAGTGCTTCAGGTTGGTTCCTTATGTGTTGCATTTGGATATGTAGTAATAAACTAATAGTGTAGAGTGATGGCTGAGTTGGTTCTAGGGAAGTGTAGAAGAACATCCTAAACAGTACTAGTTAATAGTAGAGTGACAGCCAAGGTAAAACTGGTGAAGTGTAGGAAAAACAGCCCAAGTGGTACTGGTTCAGGGTAAAGTGTCTGTCCAAGTCAGTGCGGTGTGTGTTCGGTGAAATTCTAAACCTTTGTGCCAGCATTTGGATAATAAAGATTTTATCTTATCTTAATTTATTAAGTGGGTATAAATTGACATTTTCAGTAAAATCTACATAGAAATGTGTTATTAAATATGGACATAAAAGGTCAAAAAAGAAACGTTCAATAAAAATTGCCAACAAGCGGAAAATGCTGTTTTCTTTGACTTTGTTGTTTTTACTGGTGCCTGATTTCACCATGATACCTCTCAATTATTTTTTAGAATTCTATCTTTTTCGATGTTTCACACAGAGAGCTCATATTTGACTTAAATTATGCCTAAGATATTTCTTTTAGATGTTTTCTATCTTGCTATATTTCAATGTGGTGATAACAAACAATATTCACCTATTTTGTCTCCCTTAACCATGTTACTGTCAGTGGTAAACTTGTACTTGTCAGAGTAATGTCTTAGGAACAAGGATGTACCTTTAGCACATATGATAGATACAAAGACCAGAGGACTATATATACTTGGAAAGCTATTTGAAAAAGATATAACATTCACTGGGGAAAAAAATTACAATTTCAACATTTCTTCCTTAAAATCTGCGGGAAATCTCAGAAACTGCCGAGGACCCAACAAAGCCCTATTCACTGACTAGCAGAGTTGCGGCTGCCGGTGGTTCTCGGTTAAATAACAGACAACCTTTTGTTTTTGTGTCTGGGTTCTTTGTTTGCATGATTTTCACTTGTGTGCTCTATGACAATGAAGGAACTCCAGTTAACATGATGTTGTTTTGTATTTCAGAGTCTGCAGAGGACGCTCTGTTTGACGACAGTTTTATGAATGATCAAGCACTTTTTGAGTCTCAGATTTTGCCAATGTTGGAAAAGGCTGAATGTAAGTGTTGGTTAAAAGACCCTTGTAGTGCCTCTGCAGTATGCTTTGTGACTGTAAAGTTTGTGGTTGTGTTTATGTTTGTATTTGCTGAGTAGTTCCATCTTGCAGCCATTTGAAAGCTCTTAACTCTTTTTATCCGGGCTACGAGTATACTCGTAACGAAGGCCAGTCCGGGCTACAAGTATTCTCAGAACAGCGATACGGTCACGTCAAAGAAGCTAGTTCTGCTTGTAATTACCAAAATACGCAAATACGGCGATGCTAGCTCTGTCTGAATATTTTAATTTTCCAATGAACAGTGTTTTTGTTTGTTTTTTTATGTGTGTAGAAGCTTGAAAGATGTCTCGAAAACGCACATTCACGACCAACGAAGTACTTTTTGAAGTGGCGCTGGGTTGTGAGGGGAAATGGTACTAATTTGATGAAAAAGACTCTGAAATAAGTGCTGTAAATTCCGTTGTGGATGATAAGAAACAGGACTTAGACTCATCTAATAGCGATTCAGATGATGGTGAAGGGGTCTGTACTGGAATTCGTGCTCGATGGGTAGGGCTAGATCTAGATCTATAAAATCCAATGGGACGTCGTGGGCGCGGCAATCAGGGTCAAGTTCGAGGGTAGAATACACCTCAAAATCAACATTGGTGTAATTCCTAACCACATACATTTATAAAAACTACATTCAATTTCTAACATAAATGCCAAATTTCCTTAAAATCTTAGAGTAAATGTAAGAAATACAGCACTTTGAACTATACGCACTGACTTCCGACTCATACGGCGCGGCGGCCCCAGGACTGGTACAGAGTTCGTGGGGGTACGGCTAGGATAAAAAGAGTTAAGATAGGCAAGGTGGGAGTTTGTTAAAGATAAAAGGGAATTTAAATTTATAGTGCAGTTCTCTCTCTCTCTCTCTCTCTCTCTCTCTCTCTCTCTCTCTCTCTCTCTCTCTTTCTCTCTCTCCCCCCCTCTCTTCCACTCCCTTTCTGTCCCCCCTTAACCTTGCCTGTCAGTTTGGTTTATTACTTGTCTTGTCAATGTTACTCTTGTTTTTGGCTGTTCTCAGTAAAGTGAGGTCAGAATCATAAGATAAGATAGAATGATAGATAAATCCTTATTGTCCAGGTGCTGGCACATTGGTTTTGTGTTTCACCTCACACTCTCACAAATACACACGCACATGTGCATGCACACCCATATACACGCTCTCTTACACATCCTCTCCTCCGCACACATTTGTACACAGAGGCGCATCATTATATGCTTGCACTCACAAACAGAACTACAGTCACATGTATTAAAATAATATAGAGGATCTATTATTGTTAACAATAATATTGTTTAAGCAAGATGCATAATCAGTATTCTGATAGTAACCTGATGGTATTCTGATAATACATGCTTTAATGTAGGTCAAAGGAAGACTTACATTACAAGATAATCAAGATGGTAGAAGTTCACTGGACAGTGATAAAAATGATCATCTGTAGCTTTCTGTGATACAAATCAGGTGTATAGATCTTTTACTTCTTACTGATATTTGAATTTGATGGAACAAGGGATGTTGGTTGTCCAAAAAGATGTCATTGATTTTTTAGTGCAAGTAATATTATTCATCAAAATATGGGAATGTAGATGTTGAAATTTTGCATGCTTTCTGTATAAATTGATTCAGGTTTACTATATCTTGACATTTCCAGCCCATACTGTCAGACAGGAATTGATCAGATTTTCTCTGGTTGATTGATAGCAGTGATTTATCAACTTTAAAATACAGGGTGATCCAAAAAAAACTTTACAACTTTTTTTCTGAATATCTTGCACAAAATTTGTAGAAGAATGTTGTAATTTGGAACTGATATAATTCATTCAAAAAGAATTTGTTTGACATAAACTTAACAAAAAAGAAACTTATTTTGAAAAACGGAAATGGCTTTTATAAAAACCACCTAAAAATGCAAAATGCACCAATTTTTTTAAGTTCTGGAATTTCGAGAACCAATGGTCTACATGTCCTCCTTTGGACTTGACACATTTTAACGCGTCGTTCATAATGTTCAGTGGAGGCCAAACAAAAGGATCCACTCAACCATGAGTACTCAAGCCACACACACCGTACACCTAACAGTATGGAGCTGTTTCTAGAGACAATAGGGGAGGGGGTGAAGTTGCCCAAATATACAGCATTTGTAGAGTTGATATATAACTTGAAAGATGAATATGGGCTTTGCAAAGGAACCAAATGTCAAGGAAGAAACGCTTTTCAAGACGATCGAGGAATCATGAACACATTGCTATCCTCTGATAGCTTCGCGAACGGGAAAATGAGACAGTCGTAGATGAAGATCTGCCTTGAGAATGCAGACCATTGAGATGTAGGAAAATCGTTCGTGCAGACATCGTCTACGGACAGACGTCTCATGGGGCTCATCTACTGAATTCTGCTCCCTGGTGACGTGTAAAAGGCTGCGAACGGTGTGTGTTTGAACTGAAATGGCCGTTGTGTTTGGGAATTTTTAGTTCGGATTCTCTACAGGTACTAACCTGATGGACCATTTTCATCCTTGACATCAAAGAAGGCCTTAAGGGCACTCTAACATTATTTCCGTGCCTTGTACGAAACTTACAAAATGAGTTGGTGTTGAGGAAATATTCGATACAAAAAGCTCTCTGCTCTTCACTAATCTTAACCATGATCTCAGCAGGCAAAGGAAACTTGAGAAAGACTATATGCAAACTTTTGTTGGCCTGTTAGACTACTGTAGCTTGCAACCTGGCGCAATTGTTAGGATTTTTAGTGGTTGGCCTAATGCGAAATAGTGCATCATGTTACAAAAATGGGGACATAGCTGAAAATGGGTTGTTTTTTTACTCGCTATGTAGAGCAAAATTTTTCTGTAGATTTATCTAAAATTAATATTTAAAAAAATTTCTTTTGACTTCCAAATGTTGTGTCCAAATTTGAACAGCTAAACTTCATTGCAGAGGAAAATATTAACAAAAAAAGTTGTAAGTTTTTTTTGGATCACCCTGTACATAGGTTTCCTCAACAACAAAAAAGTCCTTTGTTCACTTTTTATGCAAGAGAGAAGTTTGGGCATGGTGGACAAGTTTGTTGTCTATCGTAACACCCAAAAACTCGTGATCTGACACTTGCTGAGGGTTTTCATTTTTAATTGTGAGTGGCTGCCAGGGTAATTTCTTTTTTTTTTCTAAAATTAAAAAAAAATGTTGGGGTTTTTTTTGGACAAATATATATAGGAGCCAATTGCATGTCAACTTGCCACTTGTGTGGCAAATTTGCTTGCACCATCCTGTTTCGTCATGCCAGTTGTGTGTCACGTTTCTCCTTCTTTGTTCACCATAGCATTAGTAAGTAAACTATCTCCGAGAACATAAATGTATGGAAGTAGAATAAAACCCAAATGGATTAGGAGGCCTCTTCTGTCCCATCAGTAGTATCAAGAATGAGCGAATGAAAAAACATAGCATCCTCCATCTCATCATAAAAGAAAAAGAGTATGTACACTAAGCGCGGCCACTTACTATAAAACACTCTATAAAGTTGGTAGTATAGACGATACAACGCTTCTGACTGGCAGAGGCGAGACGCATTAGTGTGGCTAAGGTACATTTGTGCGCCATTACGAGATTTACAGTGTGTCACAAAATAGCACGTTAGCGCCACTCCATCTTCTGTCTGCAGCCAATGTATACACCAACTTCAGCCTATGCTTTCTGACCACGGCCGTTCGTTTTTGCAGGCGCGGCCATCGCTTCTTTTTTTATAGTGAAATTATTTATTAGTAGACTATCATTTGCTTTGGAGTGAAATAAAGCTCATCTGAATCCCAACAGCAGGTGTTTGAATTCATGTTTTGTTAATGCAGTGAAAGAATGTAGATCTATTGCTGTCCCAGAGAGAGACACAGAGATGGGGGAGGGGTGGGGGGGGGGACAGACAGACAGAGGCACTCCTGTAATTGTGGTCCCGTTTGCACTAACTCTCACTAGATTCTAGGCCTAAGTGCCCCTGTAGTAATTTTTATGTGTTTCTTATTTTGATCTAAACTGAATTAAAATTATACCTAATCTAGATCTAGATCTATATCTATATCTAGAGATAGATTATCTAAGCTATCTAGAATCTAGAGATCTCGTTAGATCTAGATCAACATTCACTCCCACAATGACTGTCATGTAAACAAACGGGACCGCAATTGTACAAGAGTGCCCAGACAGACAGACAGAGAGCGCGGTCGCGGACATAAACAATGTAAGATTCAATACTTCTTTACGCGGCCACCCCCGTAGTTCCACCCCGCGTGCTATCTTGCAACAATTTAGAGCATTACAAACAATGCAGGTTTAATCTAGATGCGTTTTATGTTACAGGCAGTAAGGTATTATTCTCTTGTTGACCAAAAAAGACTGAAGGGTGAACTTAACTTATAAAATAAAATTGATATCACCAGAGTGCATGATATTTGACCCTCCGCTTTACTTATAAAATAAAACTGATATCACCAGAGTGCATGATATTTGACCCTCCGCTTCCTGCCGACAAAACAAGATAAAGAAGTCAAACTAAAGGGAAGTCACTGTTGGAAAGTTTCACTAACTCTTGACTGAAGAGTTGTTTAACTTGACTCTTTTAATTTGGAGAAACACCTTATGCCATAACTTATGGCCATGGATGTACACCAGCCGCGGTATGGCTCACGTACTCTACTCTAAACATTTGCGTACAAAACATTCTGAACCAAAGTCAATGTCTGGATTTCAACGTCAGCGCTCAATAGTGCGCAGTTGTGCATTGCTATCTTCGGCAATCTCTGGCACAGAATTGGCAAGGAAGTGTGATGTTTTGTTTTTTTTCCAAGTGACTTGAAACTGGCAATGGTGCCACACGGTGCATTTCATTCAGCCTCTTTGTGTAGATAAATGAGCCACAGAATTGGCTCCTAGCCATGCAATTAGGTCCTACATATATAAATATATATGCTATATATACCAACTCATTGTAAACTACTACAATAATCATCTAAACATTGTGTCCTATTTGTCTCGCATCTTACATCTGTCTCACCTTTACCCAATTTCCATGTCCTGCCCAATAGTGCAGCTCCTTGTCTTGTCAGAAATTTGCATGTATGTCTAAAGATGGTCTGAGTTTCTCACTATGTCTAGAGACTATAAGATACCATACTCATAGTTTTGATCTTGTCTGTCACAGCGGAGGCCCTGGCTGCCAGCCAAGTGCAAAAACCTCAAGGTACCGAAGTTGCCAGTGTGAGTGCCAGCCCCCCAGTCACATGCTCTCCCCAGGAAATTGAACAGAAGAGGCAAGCAGCACTGTACAGACGCAGTCAACGACTTAGTCAAAAAAATGCTAGAGTGTCGAGGTGATGTCGAGGTGGCGTGTGACCTGTGATGGGATCACCTGAGAGGTGGTGGATTTTGTCTTGGTATGTGCGATGGGGATCTACTCACCTCCTTTGTTCCTTTACTTTCATATTTACGTGCAATGGCAGCTCAGGTTGATGACACAGCACAACTTCCCAGAACCCCTGCTGGAAACACTAGCATTTGAAACAGAAAATGTCTCTGACATATTTCTGTGTGCAGAATTGGAGATGCTTGAGGCAACACAGTGGTTGTGCAATAAATTGTGTTCATGTGCTATCGTGTGATTCTTTCTTGTAAAAAGTAACAGCACAAGTTGTGCTGTGCGAGATGTGTGAGGGATTATTTTGAGATGCTGAACTTGTAGGCTACTCCTGCTGAATAACTCCCTTGGCCATTCCCTTAATTCTGCAGTATTATCTCTGTCCCCACTCTGAACATACAGTGATTTCAGTAGGGTAATCTGAAGAAAAATATATGGTAAACTTACACTGTTTTTTAATAGGACCATGCTTGGAACTGAACCCTTCGCCATGGGGCTAGGATGCCCCCAATAAGTGTTGAGGTTGCATTTTGCTGTTGGGGATTTGCTGATACTGATTTTCATTTGCTGTTGTTCTCCCGTTGTCTATCCTGGCTGTTTGATCCAGATTTTCATGTACCGGGTAGAGTATGTGTTATTTTTGTGATAAAGTGCGGCTATCATACAGAACATGTATATACTTTGGATTGAGATCGAGCTGTGCTGAAAAATCCATCGGCATGTAGATTTCCTTTCCCTGTCGGGGGGGGGGATGCTGCATTAGCTCGAAAGTCATTGATGTGAGTTCAATGCTGTCAAATTCAGTGTGGGGATGAATGGAACTCATGAGGTAGCAGTAGCAGTGGTGTTTGTGAGAGTGATTGTGTTCACTGTTGTACTTATTGTATATATGTACACTATATGAAGTGCGGGATTAAAGAAATTTACTTGAACCAGGATGTGTTTAAATTCCTTTATTTTTCAGTGTGTACTTTGTTTCGTGTCTGGTCATTGTGGTCTTGGGGGGGGGGG
>NW_004797570.1:204478-208008 GCF_000002075.1 Aplysia californica | reverse complement strand
GGTGTGTGAGAGAGGGGGGGTTCAAGGCCATACATAAACAGTAGAGTTAATTTATTAAAAACGAACTATGTGGGACAACCAGATTTTCTTTGGTGCAGCAGGGTTACCTATGAAGAGAGAGAGTTGCTCATATAATGATTGCTGACAGGGTAGAGCTGGGAATGCTATGCTTGCGGCAAAACCTTTGGGTTTTTTAGGGTGTTTTTTTTCTCATCTACCTTTCTCAGTAACTGCAATTTAGGCTGCAGGCTGAATATATATTGTGCTTTCTTTTCAACATTGTCAGCTTGCTTAATCAATCTGTTCAACGGTCTCACCGAACAGACGAAAAAGTAGATACATCAGTGAGAGAGAAAGTCCAATGCCAATGTCAGTGATGCTATGAAACGAAACACACTATGTACTGTCATGTGTAGGACCTGTGTGAACTAGCTTAACAGAGACAATAAATAGACCATGATCAATTATAGGTTGCTGTCATTCACTATCCTTGCTCTTGCGTCACTATATGCAGTGTGAAACCCTATTAATCATGTATATATGATAAACATAGTCAAACAGTGTACTGGTGATGCCTCTCTCTGACCCGCAATCAATACATGTACATTCTCGTGTCACTTTTTTCTATTTTGCTATCTTGAAGCGGGGAAGACTTGATGATTTGCATTACATGAGGGTTGCTAGTGAAAATTTTAATGAAATAAACTTTTTTTTAAATTTCGGATCAGAAACGGGACCATTTCGGTTACGGTAATAGAAAGCTTTCTTGCAAAGACAAAGAAGAAGTAAATGGGGGGATTTTCTTTTCTTTCGGTTTACTGCTGTTTTCAGAATAACCATGTTCAATGTAAGTGGACTCTGCTGTATATTTTTTCCCACTGCCTTTTCTGTAGTTTTTGTTTGTGTAGTGGCCCAGTAGGCCATGGCCTTTTTTTTAAATTTCATGTCTTTGTATGCATTTTTTGGTCAGTTTCATGGTCCTCTGCGATTTTATTTTTTTTTAAGGTTTTCTGACTTACTTTTTGCTTCATGGCATTGTTCTGTTTCTCGAATCAAGAAATTATCAGTGAATGTAATGATACCTTGGTCATTTTCATTTCTGTCATGTTTTCATTTTGTTACGGTAGCTATCACAAAGTACCTGCTTCATTGCTATAGAAAATATTGGCAAGAGTCATTTCAGGACTTCCCTCCGAAACTTCAAAATGTCTCCTTCTTCTACCTTGTGTTTCTTTAGATTGGTATTTCTGTGTTATTTTCTGTTTATCCTTTCAGAGTGCACAGTATGCACTGAAGTATCCCTTATCAAAATTGTGAAGACATCAGCTCTATATTGAAACTACAAGTACCTCAGAAATTGGAAGGATAATAATCGCTGAAAAGATATGTAATGAGCTCAGGAGCCTATTGTCTATTCTTTTGATTTCTAACTCACAGAACCCTGACCCTGGTAATAGTAATATGGGTTTTCTTCAACATTGGCGGTGTCTGAACCCAAAAAAAAGAATAATATGGGTATGCGATCTCAAGTAAACCGTGAAGACTAACAATTTTCTTCTTGAGCAATCTAAACTGGCCCATTTTCAACTGCTTACTCAACAAAAAGTAGCAAACACTGCCTTGTGGAAACGGTAAAAATAAGTTTATTTGCAACAAAATCCAAACATAATGTCCTCCAATTGTGTCTGAGCACAGTGCACAATTCATGACCCACTGTGTATTGGAAATGATTACAATGACCGACTCAAAATAAATTAAATGATGAAAGTGACATTGAAGACATTCCTTATGTTGTTCTGTCTTTTGAATGTATAGTGTTTTGTTATATTTACAATTCTGCTTAAACCGAACACAGATAACTCAAAAATGGCGGTAAACTGAAAGAAAATTAAATCCCTGATTCATTTTTATTATTTTTATTTGAGCAACCTCTCTAGTCTAAACCGAAATCTTGTTACAATTGCCATTTCACTACCTCAGAATTACAAAGTTCTATCTGCTCAATACATAGTTTTTGAGAAATTTGACTTTAAAAAGTTGGAGAGTTTCACAACATGTCTAGCTTTTTCGGATGCAATTCTTTGAATATCTTGATAGCGGCTCTGAATAATTTTATTATTTTGATAAAGCAGATAGAACATTTAGTATCTGACCTCATGGTTTCAGTAACTCAAAACCACCAAAAATATTAGATAAAACTTAGTAATTCTGAGGTAGCGATTTATGAAAAACATCATACATGTGTAAATCTTAATGGTAGGAGCGACCCTGAGTTTGGCTGATTTTGGGTCGAGCTATGCAAATTGAGATGTTGGCTGATTTTTTAAAATCAACCAGTTCTTTGTCTAAAATACCAAGGAGACAATTGAGAAAGTCTTTATTCTCGGCGTAAATTGCTTTTGAAAACATGAGGGTGGGTTAAAATATAGTGAATTTTCACAATAATTGTCGTTTTTCTCAAAATGTCATTTTTCTGCAGCTTTTTTCCCTACTCCTTCCTTAGCTTTCATCCTTTTGACATAGATGTCAAGGCTACCATCAATATAACAACAGAGATTTTTGTGAAAGAAATAAGACTTTTCCAATGGCAAGCGAATAGGCAAAACAATTTTAAAAAACGGTTTTTATGCATTGGAAAATTCTTTTTTTTTTTCTTTTACTTACATTTATTGAAAAAAACTTGCTGTTATGTCGATAGGGACTGGTTCAGGAATACTCTCAATACTCTGATCAAATTTGGTGAAACTTATAAATAAGAAAGCCTTAGAGATTTGAAATTCATTGTTTATTTTCAAGATGGCAGCCGTTTCCATAGCAACCGCTGTAGCTATGCAAAAATAAAAGTACATATCAAGAGATTTTTCTGTGCCTAACGTATATATGTGTACTTAGATTTGATCTCGGGCAACTGACATAGAACATGGACCTTGAGGGTCGCTCTTCCCGGCCTTACGTTAAGGCACCTGCAGCAGCACAGGCCCAGAGGCGTAGGGTCCAATGAGTAAAATAGGGCCTAAATAAGACCACATAGACCCTTTTGACCTCGAACATATTTTGCCAACATGGGAGATGGACTCAATTTATTAATATTTTTGTGTTTCACCAATGAAAACAAAGGTAATAATGACTTTATGAACAGCTTTCGTAGCTAGAACTAGAAGTATGATTTTATTGACGAAAAGTATGTAAAAATGTCTAACATTTAGGTGAATTACATGTGCTTCATCAGAGCAGTGAGAGGACATTTCACCAGATAATTGTCTCCAAAGTTAATGGAGGGGAGGTGCAGGGGGCTCTCGTGGCCTAGAGGTTAAGGTGTTGGCCTCTCATTCAAAGGTCTCGGGTTAGAATCCGGGTAGCGACCGAAAAATTTTCTTCTCTAAAATTGTCTCCTTTCGCCTCCTTTCCTGCTCTCTAGCAATGTTCTGTTGTCTGCTTTCATTTCCATTTTCTGCCCCCACCCCCTCACCTCCTTTGCCCCCTCCTCTGGGCTCCTGACTCTTTCTGCAGCCTTTCTACCTCTACTCCTT
>NW_004797570.1:197946-201542 GCF_000002075.1 Aplysia californica | reverse complement strand
CGGGGGCCCCCACCAGCAGAGCATCTTGAAAGATTATCTTTATAATTTGGTATGTTTTTTTATGTTGCTCGGACAAGTTTTCTTCTTATTTTACACATCTTTTTGATTTTTAAACTAGATTATAACATAAAATTCTTAAAGAATTGAACAGTCCGTATCACACACATAATTTTTTTTTCTCCCTGTCATTATCCGTCAGCGCGTCAATTGATCACAATCTCTCTCTCTCTCTCTCTCTCTCTCTCTCTCTCTCTCTCTCTCTCTCTCTCTCTCTCTCTCTCTCTCTCTCTCTCTCTCTTTTCCCATTCTCCTTCGTCCCTTCCCAAGGCCCGCCCCTCCTCTTTCATCCCAGCCCCTTCCCCTCTCCCTTGCGTGCATTCCCCCACCCCGCCCACCCCCACAACGTGGCCCAGCCCAATAAGATTCTATAAAAAGAAACGCCACAGTTCGTGATTTAGCCCACAGTCGGTCGCCATATTTGATCCCCACCGCGGCGTACTGCTCGTGGCGCCGCGAAGAGAGAGAGGAGGAGGCTCCATTAGTTCTAAGCTCCTTGGGGTGAACTCACCCCACCCATCTCTCACAAACAGCGGAGCTTTGGTCAATTAAATTGGTGATCCAAAATCGATAAGAGTAGGCTTCGGTCGCCTCCCGTGGAAAATTCAAATTTCCTACAACTGAAAACTGAAAATTGTTGTGTCCCGCGCGCTAATATGACCAAAGATAGTACATAACAAGATGGGCCACTTCTCTCTTTGAGCCAATTAAAAAAGTGTCCTCAAAATTTGGTGGCGCCCTCTTCACAAAAGCGCACTCTTTGCGAACAGAGTTACCCTACTTGAGTTTTTAAAAATCAAAGTGAAACTAGCAAGTTTTGGGATAAATTTCGGAAGAACGCTTTTTTAAAATGGTTACGCTGACAAAAAACCTCTTCCGGAGGAAAAGGTGATGGTTTTCTTCGTTTAATTTGACTTTAGAATGAAAGGCGAGAGGTCATTAAAATTTTTAAAAAACCTAAAACTCCGCACTGAACGTACCCGAACTGCTGATGAACTGCAGTCGATCTACGCACGCAAGCAAGGAGGTGCTTTTCCTATTCTAATTAGGCCTGGGCAGAAACCGAATAAATTATTCGAATAACCGAATACGAGCCCAAAACTAGGTCTCCGGTTCATTTTTCCTAAAACTAGGTACCTAGTTTGAAACTAGGTGCCTTTTTCTAAACTAGGTACCTAGTTTCTTATTCGTTTTTTCGCTGTTGATTCGCTTTGAGAAGCGGAAAAGTGACTATTGGCGTTGCACAGAGGGTGAGGGGACGGAGAAAATGGAGGGGGTGGGGGTGGTTGGAGGGGGGGAACTTCCGTGACAACGAGAGTTCAAAGGGGCCGAAAGACTTGACGTTTTGAGCTGCGATCTCTGACTAGGCCTACGTCACACGCAGCAGAGTTGCGGGGAGTCTATTATAATTGATATTAACCCCTGTAACTCAGTGCAATATGACTTCAATTTTTCTTGTCTATAAAAGGGTTCTTTATTACGAACATTAACCCCCCCTTCCAAACACACACGCACACGCACACGCACACGCACACGCACACACACACATAAATACACACACACATAAATACACACACACACACACACACACACACACACACACACACACACACACACACACACACACACACACACAAACACACACCTTTTCCACCCCAAAAACACTTCATCAAAGCCATTTTAAAATTCCATTGTTTATTTTTATCATTGTTCAATGTTATTGTTGACCTTAGAGAACCTCGTTCGTCTGTAAGCTTGCTTTCCTCCGTAAGGCTTTTAATAATGTAAAGAACAGTAGACCTATTATCTTACTGGTATGATGTTTTACTATACCAAACTCCCTCTCATCAAAAGAGTTAAAACTGAATCTCTTTGGTGTTATGAAGACTTAGATTTAAATTAGAAAAAAAAACAGAACCGGGGAGGGGGAGGGAAGGGAATACGATGACGTAGGCTAACGTCACATCCGCTCGCATCGGCCGTCGACCTTTGCCAAGTACTAGTAAAGTCAGCCTACATATGTATGTCGCCAAAGGCCGCCCCTCCTCCCCCCCCCCCCCTCTCTCTCTCTCTCTCTCTCTCTCTCTCTCTCTCTCTCTCTCTCTCTCTCGCGCGCGCGCGTGCGCGCTTGCTCTCTTTCTCGCTCGCTTGTCTTCTTTCTCACCTCTCTCCCTCCCTCTCTGTCTTTCTCTCTTTCTTTCTCCGTGCCCCTCCCCCCCCTCTCTCTCTCTTTCTCTCCCCCTCCCCTTTTTTTCAATTAAAATAGATAATCTATGGTTGTCGACTAGTTTTAAGTGTTTGGAAATGAAATTAATGTAATATGGCAGAGGAACAGCCCTCAAACTTTTCATGTTTTACATTCAAATTTTTAGTAGATCTAGGCCAAACAAGTTTCCGATAAAGTCGGAGGTAAAAATCACTAAAACAAATGAATAGATATAATTCCTTCTTTGGCCAACAGATGTGTGAAAGGCAATTTTGTAAGTCAGAAACATGCTTTATCTATGGCGAGAAGGAGAAGTATACCAAAACGGCCATGGCGTCAAAAGGAATAAGAAGCGAGTTCGGTTTTATTCGTTTTCAAACCGAGTCAATGAATCGTTTTGAAACCGAGTCAGCTAATGAATCGCTTTGAAACCGAGTCAGCTAATGAATCGCTTTCAAACCGAGTCAGCTAATGAATCGGTTTCAAACCGAGTCAACTAATGAATCGTTTTGAAACCGAGTCAGCTAATGAATCGTTTTGAAACCGAGTCAGCTAATGAATCGTTTTGAAACCGAGTCAGCTAATGAATCCAAAGGAATACATGCCGCATTTTATGCAGACGACCTGGTTCTTTGGTGCTCTGAGGAATTCATCACTACTGCCACATATCACATGCAACTAGCATTGGACAAACTCACTACATGGACAAAAACCTGGTGTGTGACCGTAAACAAAGAAAAGTCTTCTGTTACACTCTTCACTCTATTGAGAATCAACAGAAGTATCTTGGAATAATCTTTGACAAACGTCTCACATGGAAACAACACATTCAAAATGCAGAAACTAAAGCCAGGAAGAAACTTAACATAATGAGAAAACTAGCAAGGACTCAGTGGGGAGCAAATGAGAAAACACTTAGACAGGTCTATCTAGGCGCAATCAGGCCCCATCTCGAGTACGGATCCAGTGCATGGATGACTGCAGCACAGACTCACAAATACACTCTGGAAAAAGTGCAAAACCAGGCTCTCCGAATAATCACTGGAGCAATGAGATCAACGCCTATAGAAAAGATGGAACAAACAACTTCTATAGTGGCCCTGCAGATGAGATGGGAATGCAAGGCCCTCATACAGTACACCAAGGCCACAGCTATGGAGGATCATATACTGCCCACAAGAACAGCCAGATCAAACACCCCAAGACTTAAAAGATCCAACTTCATCAAAGAAAGCAGAAAAATCCAAAGATCCCTACAGGACCATCTACCAGCCACAGTGAACATGCTGAACCACACCCCAGAGGCACCATCATGGGAAAAGAAAAACACAAA
>NW_004797570.1:194666-197566 GCF_000002075.1 Aplysia californica | reverse complement strand
CAATCACTTCCGGCAAACTACCAAGGCTACGAAAAGAAATTGAGGACATTCCATGTCTGAGGATCAAGCTGCAGTGGATTCCATCAGACTATGGAAATGAGCAGGCTGACAGGATGGCCAAACTAGGAGCTCAGAAAGAGCAACCAGACAACAGCGTTAACTACACAGAAATAAAAACTATTATAAATACTCTTTTTAAAGCACCTCAGACACCAGATGGCAACTATGAGCTGTCCCGTCAAGAACAAGTGATTATCTTTAGACTAAGGACACAACACACAAGACTGAGACAACATATGTACAAATGTTTTAAACTAGTACAATCACCAAAATGCCAGTGAGGAGAGGCAGACCAAACTGTTGAACACATCCTTCAGCACTGCAAGACACACAGGGCCCCGAGACAGGAAACGTGGCCAACCCCTCTGACGCTGCAAGAGAAGCTATACGGGCCGACAGATGAACTGAGCAGGACGGCCCAATTTATGACAAATACTAGATACCAGACTTCAAGTGTGATGCAATCGAGAAGAAGAAGAAGAAGCTAATGAATCGTTTTGGAACGGAGTTAGTTCACTCGGTGCTGCGGGGGATGACCTATCATGACTGTCCTTTGACAGTCCGCTACTACACGATACACAACGAACAGCAGTGCCAAATTCAGTTCGTGATCAAAAGAATATTTTCCAGAAGTGATTTTTCCCCCTCTTCATCTTCATAGATCACGTTTGCCACTTCAGACTAAAATAAAATGACTACTAGATTTCATTTCCTGCAATCGGATTTTATGTTAAATACCTTTGATAGTAGATCTAGTTTTGTTGGAAAGGAGTTTATCAGTTGGTTGGAGCAGAAACACGACACCGCATATTATTTAAACAAAGAAAAAAAAACTGTTTGAAAAGGGAGGCTGCTAAAAGTGATTGCTCGGAAATATAGTAAGGGCAGTGGAAGAACCCGTGGGGGAAATCCAACAACATGCCAAAAATCGCGGCCGCGATTCGCAGGTCGCAGCCGCGACAAACGCAGATGCTAGTTAGGTAAGCTACGGTCTGGGTGGAGATCGGACGAAGTATCATGACAAGTACATGTATACGAAGATCAGAATTTTCAATACACATTTTAAAAAAAGTATAGACCTATAATTTTAATTGCTATATGGGTCGGAAACATGGGAACTTACAAAAGCAGGTTATAAGCAAGTTAAAATTACAGCTTTCCATTAGGCTAATGGTTGCAAGAGGGATATCATGAAAAATCAACTGGTAGGAGGCCGATCATATTAAAATTTAGTAGGCCTACATGTACAGTATTGGGCCTACGCATGACATGTGTATTTATAATCGAGGCGAACCATTAAAAAGCCACCATGATCGTGAGATGAAAAGAAAAAAAGATGGCGACGGATTTGAAACGCACTCAGGAAGCTGGCACACAACGTGACAAGACAAAGCCTAGATGGAACCCTCAGGCGAGGAGAGAGAGGGGAAGGCAGCAGGCTGACAATTTTAATGATTCCTTTTTCTATCTATTTGACTTGAATATTCTTTAGATCCATAATTACTTTATACACTCAAAGTATCGGCAATTTGATTTTTTAAAAAGCTCTGAAACGATAGCAGTATTTCATCGCAAAATGTATAAAACAATTGATTGTTGTCTATAATTATAAAAAAGTATGTATCTCAAAACGTGATTTCGTCGTTTACAAGCTGAACTAAACGAAATACCAGAAGCAAGATTTTTTAAAAGGCAATCTTCTAAAAGAAAGATAAACAATGGTAGTATAAGGACTCGGTTTTTGTTTGTTAAGTATCGACTACAAAAATGAATGCATTTCACATTTTAAGGACAATGAGTTTGTAGGCTAGACGGTCTATTATAAACTCTGTGGCTAATCGATGGGTTTTCACAGCCTTTCGGGAGTGTTGGGCTTTGTGTGTTTTCAGAGTCTCCAATTATATTACCAGGTGCGAGACTCTTCAAAATTAAAAAAAAAAAAAAAAAAAACGAAAGTAAAAACAAACCTACAACAACAACAATCCCTCCCTAACCACAAAAAAAACAAAACAAAAAATTAAAAAAAACCCAACAACAACAAACAAACAACTACAAACGCATCCATGTGTGCATTCAATTTTGCATTGAAGCAGATAACAATTTTGCATATAAACATATTAAAAATATGAATATTGAAAGATTATAGATTTATATTGATAATGATATATTAGTTAATCCGGTATAGCATAGGCCTTCTCAGTACTGAGAAAGCCTAGCAGGGTATAGCCTATGCCCCATAATTTTATTTTCACAAGTACAAGGTAACATAAACTGAATGGGATAATAATATGTGATTGTACATTTTCAAACTATAAAAGTGGGTGGTTGACGGGTGCTCTGGTGTGGTTGCTCCTTCCTTCCAACAAAAAATATAATCTCAATCTCTTTTTTTTTGCTGTCTTATTTATTCTCTTATAACACCTTTAGTCTTCAACATCTTTGGTGTCCTAAATTGTATTGCAAGTGCCTCTAAAACTCTTACTTAAACACGGTATTATAATTATTATCTTATGTACATATCACAAATTGAGGGCAAGCGAGGCAGGGGTAGGCACAGAACAACATACTTAGGGAACCTAAACAAATGGGTAACAGGGAAAGATCGGGGAAACGTAGCTTTTCTGAGAGCTTCCGAGCAAAGGAATGAATGGAAAATCATGGTCGCGGATGTCTGTCGCAGATCTGGCACTGGATGATGATGATGATGATGATGTACATAACACTAGACCATAATTATTGTTGGATCTGTTCTCTCTGCTGAATAGAGGGGTATCTATATATAATATAACAATTTCACACCCTTGTCCCCAAAAAAGGGAAAAGATAAAGGCATCAACCCC